>NW_028263391.1:1137281-1437281 GCF_051168715.1 Poecilia mexicana
TTACTTTCCCTGTGTTCAGTCTCCTCCTTTCCTTTAAGTAGGTTTTTAAGCAATTTGGTTGCTGAAGCAGAGATAGATGGACATAGAGGAGAAGAGATGTGTAAAGGAAGGAAGAGAGGGAGATGATAGAGGCAGCCGATATTTCTAGCATTCTAATTAAGACCTCTCTGTGGAATAAATCCATATAATTATCAGTAAATGAAATACAAGGTCACTCTACCTGACAGAAAGATGGACAGAAGATGAAATGGGGAAACATGCAGGGGAGAACAACAGGAATGCAGCATTTTTAGCTGTGTGGATGCTACTGGCATTATATTAGAACCCAGCATATGGTTCCTGAACTACACGTTACTCCTCCCATTAAAAACCAGCATATGAGGCTTTCTGCTAAAAACATTACAGTGAGAAGAACTCTAACCAGAATCCTGATTAATCCGTGTATATTCATATCATTATTTAGTGTTGTGGCAAAACTGGTCAACACAACATTTTATCATATCCCCCCCTTACAAAAAAAACAAACAAACAAACAAACAAACAAAAAAAAACACTATCAAGAAAATACTATAGTTTTTGTGGGTGATAAAACCAAAACTCAAAGCAACTCCTCCAAACATGATTGGTAAGTTTTTTTTGTTTTTTTTTTAAGGTTTTGTCCTCCCACAAGATCATTTTCTTTAAATGGTAAAGATGAATGTTTTTATTATCTGATCCAAAATGCCATTAGAAAATGTAGTTTTGATTTATTCATGTTTGTCCCAATTTATCCAAATTTTAGATGTATTAATTTTATTTGATGCCGTTCATTTATATATTTTATGTATTGAAAAGAAGACCTGGAATAAGGCCTTGAACATTATTCCATCACCTCTGTGAGGAGCAGTATTGCTGTAGTTATGTTGACAGTATTTTAAGTGGGCAGATTTTGGTTGTTCTGATCTTTAAAACTTTACTGTGCCTTAGACCAAAGAATAGCCCACATTGTCATCCTGCAGTGTTGTATCGCTCTTTCCTGTCTGGCATTTTTTGAATCTCTAAGGTGGGTCTGGTTTGTGCTGAAACTGTTTGGCATGCAGTGGTCCCAGCACTGGGACAGATCGCTCCCATTAGAGCAGCCAACTAGCATTAGTTACTGTTCTAATTAACATGCAAGCTAATTGGGAAATAATCAACTTTAAAAAAAAATCTATTCTTCATGAGAGTGCAACAGATTACATCCAGGAGGTATTGTACCATCATTCCAAAGTGGAATTATTATTCAACTGCAATGAAACAAAAAACTGCTTATCTGTTGTTGACATTTGTTCATCTAAAAATGAAATCTAAGATCTTCTCTTCTGACATACAACATCAAATCAAATCATCTCCGCTCCTCTAGAAGCATTCTGTCACCTCATCTTCACACTCACTGATCTATTAGTTGTGAATGTGGCTGTATTTACTAAACACGAACCAGGACACAGAGTCTGTTGTGCTTTTGTAGGAGTCAAGTTAGTCTATGAATAATTATTATAATTGCTTATGGCAATTATTCATAAGGCTAGTAATTTAGACAGCATACTGTTGTTATAGAGTAAATAGGCAAAAAAGTTCAGTGTGTTATTATGTATCAATACCTGTCTGGTGAGGCCTCGGTTTTACAATAATAGATGAAAGCTTAAGTTGAGTTTAATCTTTCAGTTTCACTGTTAATAAATACTATTAGTAAACTGACAAACTTATGTTTTCCAAACAATATTTAAAAACATAGAAATCAATAACCCTTTTGAAATATTTTTCTTAATCTCTGTAGCAGTTCTTGCATTGATAAATTAATAATTTGGTATAATAAATTGGCAGAACACTTTGTTTTGCTGATTTTTGTTGTTGTTGTTTTCCTATATTGTCTTCCATGGTGAAAATATTAATTGAATCACTTCAGATGTCAAATTGCACTGTCGGCTCCCACAGTGTGTGTTCATGTATATAAACACACTACGCGTGTGTGTGTGCGTGTGTGTGTAAATCTAAGTGTCCAACCAGTGTAATGCTGCTGTCTCATATCCATTATCGATCCTGTATCATTACCCACTGCTTTGTTCCGTCAAGACAAAACCACCCACTTACTGAAATCTCTCACCTTAGATAATAGACTAAGACAGATATACAGATACTTTTATGCATACATGTCATATATGAGGTTATTTAATATGTTAAGTTAAGGTCCAGGGCATGAACAGAGCAGAGTGGGGGCTGAATCGTGTCTGTAGACAGAACAGAGACTCATTCTGATCAGTGCTGCTGATCTTTCATCACCTTCTGTAATCATTAGATCTACAGGAAGGCAAGGAAATACCAGCAGTAAACAGGATGACCTTGTCTTACCACATGGAGAGGGGGACTGGTGGTGGTGGGGCGGGAGCAGGGAGGTAGTGGGGCAGTAGAATGCATCACATAACTGCAAAAAATGCTAATTACATGATACTTAAGATTTTTTATGTGATACATCTTGATAAATTATGATGGGCTATAAATGAAATGCATGTGTTGAATTTTAACAATATCATAATATTCTCTCCGTCTGTCCATCGATTATTCTGACTATTAATCGAGTAATCAAATAAGAAATTTGATCAAATAAAATACTGGTAAATTCAACCATTTCACCAATATTAATATAAGATGTCGGCCTAATTTGTCATATTTGTGCATCCCTAACAGTTACTTACCTATAGTTTAGAAAATTAACAATAGCTCAAGTTAACCTGCACAAAATCATGCAAAAATTAGAAATTATATCAATCAAATAATAAAGCAAAATGTAGATCGTGAACAACTGCTACTAATAGAATTGGCCTTTAATTGAGCTTTTCTGTCATTCTGGTAAAGAAATACTCTTCATATTATGTTTTGTTCAGTGACAGACTTTAATAACTAGTGGAGTTCAGACTACAGGAATAATAAGTATTAGTAAAGACATTTTTTCTGTTATACAATCCGTTACAGACCAGCTGTGATCAGGTCATTGCACCTCAGAGGATGGGAAGGAAAACTACAGCAAACCGTCTTGTCTGCAGATATGAGACTGTAGCTGGAATCTACACACTTAGCTTATTGTTAATGTTATGCTAATGCAGTGCTGCTCTCTGGCTTAGTGATTAATGCATCTGTGGTATATTTATTGTAGTGTTTTTATCTCAATTAACCTGAGAAGAAGAATGTGTGTTATGGGTTGTGCAGACTGGTTGGATGGTGCTACTACTCAGGTCTCAGTCTTTACACAGCTGTGTGATTGGCAGCTATAGCCCCAGGAAAACCCCAGGAGACACACACACTCACACGTAAACACACACAAACAACAGGAAAAACAAGCACAAACACCTGCACATTCATTAGAGATCAAGCCACACTCTCCCTGCAGAAGATCAACACACATTTTCTCCACATAGGTTTTACACATGAAGAAATAGCAGGAGAACACACAAACATCTGGGCCTGCACCTCAGGAGATGCGAGGTTCTGAGGGTTTCTAGAGATGCTGGATAAATTGGCTCTGACATGTAAACAAAAAACCCTAAAATGTCTTGATTCAGCACATCTAAGAGCAGCACATTTCTTACAGCATTCACATCCAGAACCGCTTGGTGAATCTGTGTGTCTGCGTGTGTATGGGAGTGTGCATCAGGGGAAGCCCTCCTCATTCATCAACTGAGGCAGATTCTTATCGATTTGTGTGTCTATTAGCAGCCCTAAAGATGCAATTGAAAACCCAGGACTCAGCCATTAAGTCTGAGAACAAAATTCACTTGTACATAAATATATGAGGCCCATCTGTTTATATGTTTTTTGAGTCATGGACAAACAGAAAATAATTTCCAATCTCTACAGTATTTACTCCAGCTCTAAACACACACTTTAACACAGACTGATATTTATGCCAAAATTCATCTATAGAAATAAACCATGCAGATGTTTGGAGTGTATTTTTTGAAAACATACCATTTGCTGATTATAAAATCTTAACTTTTTCTATAAATCTTCTTTTAATTTAAGCAATATTAGGTTTTTCATTCCTCTGGGCAAAAAGGGTTTGAGCATCAGAGTGACCAAAAACACGCAGCTAAAGTGGTGAAAAAATGATTGGTTGACCAAAATAATATTTTGAAGTGAGCCAATCCCCAGGTGAGCCTGATGGAGAATCTCTGGCAGAGGTGGGCGGATCAGTTAAAATAATATTGATACTAAGTTGGTATCAGTATTAGATTGATGCTAATATTATAAGATTAGCACTTTAGTTTCCAATTCCCTTTTGAAATTTATTTTATTTTTGTACTGTAGTTTCTAGATTTTGGATGGATCCAGGCTTTCTCTCGAACATTATTATTATTTTTTTTTGCACTGTTTATGTAGAAAACCATTCACACAAATTTGCTGTGTTTTATATTGTTCTTATGTTATTAAAGTATTTAGACACCTTCAAACTTTGTCCAAATTCTGGCCTGTATTTTTAGAAAATAATTCAAAAGAAAAACAATATAAATAACTCAAGGGCAGAAATTTGATGATGTACCATACTTTAATAACAGTAAGTATTGGTATTTGTATTGGCGATATTGGCCCTGTATTTACTTGGTATTCCACGCCTGTGATTTCTGGAGGGAGCTAAAGATTGGAGCGATTGGAGAGAAGCTTTCCAGCCTCAAGCAGTTTATCACTAAAAATAAACCATCAACATATAAGTGGAAACATTCAAAAAGCTTTTTATGACCAACTTTTGCATTGATAATGAAGAAGGGATTCAAACAAGCTGTTTTTATTAACATAAAACAAATTGTAAGCATAGTTTAATTTGTATATAGCGACACATTAGCACATAAAAAAATGTTGATGTAACTGATCCTGACTCACCGACCAGGCAGGCAGCAAACAGCCTGCCAATACAAACCAAGACGGACCTGCAGGACAGTAATGAGGGAAGATGAGGAGACATTAGGCAGAGTCAGAGTCTTTTTTTCCTCTTCTGATAGCTTCCAGTTAGCTTTGTTTGTGCAACAGCAATGCATATGCAAACAAAGCATGCTCTCATTTGAACACATCTTAACAGTGATCCAGACAGCGGTGTTGATTGTGTATGGCCTGCTTGTTTATTAGCCCTTTGATTGAGCATCTCTGCCTGCCACAGATTGGATGACCTTTCCAGATCCTTCTGTCGGGTCTGCTAAGTAGATCGGATGGTAAACGCAACTCCACGCGCCAATACTTTATTCAGATTGTTACTGAATGAGGAGAAAGCAGTGTATGGGTGTGTGCGCATGTGTTTGCCTCGCTATTTGTACACACTCAGCCTTCCTTCATTGGTTCAATTGAAGCCTCATCTCCATATAGTTTGTATGCAATTACATCTGAGCCGCGTGCTGAGTGCCTCTATATGATTGTGTTTAGAAACGACTCACTGTGATGTGTGTGTTCATGTGTCTGCAGCAATTCGTGGTCAATTTGTGAGCTAGTGTGACTTTATACGAACATTTGTGCTAGCCTGATGGAAGTTTGTGTGTGTGTGAGCGGCTGCTTGTGTTAGAACAAAGCTGTTTATGATAAATGCAGGTGCAAAAGTAATTTGTGATGACAAGATTTCTATTTGTGGATTCAGAGTACATTACACATCTATAATAAACATGTAGCATATGGATGGTGTGTGGCTGAATGTGTGAGATACAATGTTTTGTCACTCAAGAGACGAGACAGCAGGATGAGACTGGAGTGTTTCTCTAGTGGGCTGCTGGCCGTTTGCAGGGCTTTAAAGGACACAGCACACAAATAACCACGCGCACACACACACGCCAGATTATCACAGCAAACAGCTAATCACACCTGGCAGGAGGGTGTGTTCATCCACCGCTCTGTGTTCCTCCAAAGGAGACGTGGCTTGTTTGAATTGTTACTTTGATTCTGAGCCTCTGGTCATGTTGTAATCGCCTCCACTCGACAAATGTTGTATTTGTTGAAAACTTCCTCAAAAGTGTTTGACCAGGTTATCGTTCAGGGTATTAGAAAAGTTCTTGACTGAATCTACACAGTCCTGCATGGACTCTCCAGCTAGCGGCCATGAACCCTGAGGACACTATGCTTTGCCAGCAGATTTTAGATTGTTTTCTCATTCAGTCACTTTTCTTCTCTGATGTTCTGGTTACTGATAAGTCATGGATATGAAAAAGTAGCTTTAAAACTGCACTTGAATTCCCAGCCTCCAGTGATGCAGTGATATAAACAGATTAGTAAGCAAGTATTTGTTCGTCTTCACTTGTCAATTGATGTTGGAACTAATTCATTATTTTATTATTTGTCTATTGTGTTTCTGTCTTAACTATTCTTATCAATTATATTATTGTTCTTTCTGTGTATCTTGCTGGTGCAACTTGTTTATTAAGTGCTACTTAAATAATGTTGACATTGAAATCTCTGCCACATTTTTTACATGTATTTATTCTTTACAATCAGAAGAAACATTTTGGTGAAGTTAAAAGATGACTTTCTGTCAGACTTATGAATCATTTTGATCTTAAATATAAGATTGTGTCCACTTTGATTATTCCAGTCATAATGATGCCAGGTTAATGAAGATAATTTGTGGATATATATTTTGTGGGTTTTGATAAAGTTTTGTCCTGTGTTCTTCAGGTGGAGCGGATCTCAACTCAGTGCAATATCCAGCAAGTTGCCCTTGAGATGATGTCAGTTAGGCTGAGGGGACTCCACTACCCATCATCCTCCAGGAGGTACAACAGGAGCAGCAGGCAAGCACAGAAGACCCTTTCCATCAAAATCATTTATTTTCTCTGTATATATGCAAAAGAAAGAATACAGCTTTTTCTTCTTTGAGATATGCATATAAACAGTGTTTTTTTTTTTTTACAAAGAACAAAAGAACATATGCAGATATGTATTGTATCAATCCACTAACTGATCATCAGAGAGACAGGGTGTGACAGATGCTTTTGAAGATACAAGTCTAAGCAGTTTATGTCCAACATGTGTGGAGTCTGCAGATAATTCAGTAGACTGCACCATAGACATGTATGTGCCCTGATTGTCCATTACAGCTTTGAAGATTACTATGAATGGGACAGACTGAATAATAAACCTTTCCTTTTGAGTTGCCACAGGAAGTTCAGTGTCTACTGGGCCTTCTTCTGAACAACCAAATAAAGTGTGTTCATCTAAAAAGGTTGCTTCTCCTTCAGCAGACTCATTTAGACTGGCAATTGGAGAGCTTGACTGTCCATAGCGAGGGTTTAATATCAACTTAAGGCCTATTTACGGGCCATCAGTGAGCAGTACCCTGACTGACACTCTTGTCATAGTCATTTTACAGTATCCAGAATGTCAAATTGTATTTTCATGTTTCCTCTGTTTTTTTAATGGGCATTATATGAATACTGTTGTGGAAAAAAATATTACCAAGCACTGTTCAGGTGAAATCACTCAATTATAATTATATTATATTATATTATATTATATTATATTATATTATGTTATATACAATGCAGAGAGCTCGTAGGACAATCAATAATGAAGCAGATCTGGATGAAAACCTCCTTGGGTGGAGACAACACATGAGTTTTATACTAAGATAAAGGATCCAAAATAAAAGGGTGAGACAGTCTGGTTCTCATGCAACTGTGGAACACAATTCCCAACCTTGTACATGTAACCCGAACTAGCAGGTGTGAACCTATTGTGATTTTCCACTTCATTTTCCCCCTTTTGATTATAAGTAAATATGTTAATATTTAATATTAATCAACATTTCCCTCCTCCATTAAAAGACATAACATCAAACACTACCCTAGAAGAAGTAAAAAACATATATGCAAGATATGAAAAACCTACCGGCATGCACCTATTCCACTCTAACAATATCACTGTATTGGGTAGGAAATGTTATCCTGCAACCCCTCTTTGCCAAAGAGGCGGCCCTCTATATATTTGTCCAGGAAAATGGTGGAGGTATCACATGAACGATTGAAGACATAATAAAAAGAAAAAAAATCAAGAAACAAGAAAATAAACTTTAACACCAAAGCTAAATATGAGTTAGCTTTGGTGTTACATTAAACTAATTTCTTCCTTAGTTTAAGAAATTAAGAAAACCCAAGAAATAATAAAACATGTAATAAAAAATCTATGTCAATTAGATAATAGAAAACACCCCCCTGAAGTAGTTAGAAAGACGGTTTGGACGGAATCACATATATATTTCTCAGCAAATCTAAACCAACATCACAACAATTCTTAAAGAAGCAATTTATGCCAACTAAAAATTTAAAAAGTAACATATTTCCAGATCAAATAAAATGTGAAATCAAAATATAAAATGCATAGTTAAAACATGCAGAAAGGATAGGCATTTGTTTTTGTGAAACATAGACATTCTTGTAATCTGCTAAGCACGATAGAGAAGCTAAGCTAGGATACTAGCCCGAAAACATCATTGATTAACATTATTTTATGGACAACAAAACAAACAAAAAAAAAAACAAACAATCATTACACATTAACCTCCTCATTGCTGGAGGATGAGGAGGTTAAAAATAACCAACACAAGTGTCTGTAATTGGAACAAGATGAAGGTTTGATCGCTGTCATGAGCGCCTTTTCTTTTGTCTTTCTGGAACTCTTTTAGTATTCATTTGTAATCTTCACTCCCCACTTTGACCACTCGCCAGTGGACCAGCAATTCTTCTTTGGTTGGGGAGCCTCTTGATATATGAGAGCAACTAATGTTTGTTGTCGTGTTTGTCTCTTCTATAGTTGTGTTACGCCCCCAAGGTCTAGGGATCCAGGGGTAGTAACATAAAATGTGTCCGGAGCGACAGTGGGAAGTAAAAATGATTTATTACAAAATAAAGTTTCACCAAAACAATACAATTTAACCCAATTAATGCAAAACAAAAGGAATTAACAAACTCAAGAATGTCAGTTGCAAATTAAAGTTACAAAAGTCCAAACAAGTCAGTTCAAAGTAAACTCAAAAATAAACCACAAAAGGAAAACAACGCAAAGAAAAACACACATACAAAGGGGAGGCTGCGGGGAGCCCACAGCCTCCCAAACACAGGCTTCTAACTCATACTTAACTGGAGCAACGTCAAAGTAGCTAAACTGGACAAACAGGAACAAGCAAAGACCAAGCTAGCTTAAAACCTGCCTAAAACAGTTGCAACTACCAAAACAAGAGGAGGCAGCTTCACAAAACCTCTTCAAAATAGCTGCCCCCACTAGAGGAATGGATTCAGGAGCCTTTTATAGGGTGCAGGTGGGCCTCATCAACGTCTGATTGGCTTGACAATCCTCTGCTGGTCCAATGGTGTAGCTGCTTTCCTACAGCCTCCAGGCAGCCAATCAGGAAGGTGTGCTCTCACAGCTGAACCTGCATAACAAAAAGGGAGCCTGGACAGCCTCAAGAGGCCAGGGGCTGTAACACTTTTTTACTTCTCTTTTCCTGAATGTCGGCCTTTAGGGTGTCAGAGGTTATTAACACTTAACACCAAGTTTAATGAAAGTATTCTTTTAGTGATCCAGGAAATCAAACGTGGCTGTCTGCGGTGTCAGAGCACTTAACACCAGCAGCAGTAAGGTATTATATCCTCATTCAGAAAGTTGTGCGTCGTCCTCTTTGATCTGTTGTTCTGTTGACTGCTGGATAAATTCCTCCCCGCCGGGATGGGTGTCTTCTTGAGGTTCTGGTACCCTTTTGCAGTGGCTGGCGTGAATCCATGTTGCCCTCTCTGTGACCTTAACAGCCGTATGTGTGACGAGCAACACTTGAAATGGTCCCCGCCAGCGTTTGGAGTTTCGATGCGTCCTCCGGAAGTCTTTCACCACGACCCAATCACCTGGTTTCATGGCATGTAGCGGAGTCTCGGCAGGATGTAGCAAAGTGTCTTTCACCGTCTGAAAAACTTGAGAAAGCACATTCAACAGGTTTTGACAGTAAGACAACATTGCATCGTCACAGATAGAAGTGGAAGGAAGGACCTTTCGCTGAGGCCCTAAACCCAAGTTAGGAAGCTGGCCAAACAGGATTTCAAATGGACTGAGGTTAATCCTGGCTCTTCTCCGCATCCTTATATAAGTCAAGACGATTGGTAGGGCTTTAACCCATGACAGACCCGTTTCCTCACAGCATTTAGCTAGTTTGGTCTTTAAAATGCCATTGACAAGTTCCATAGCACCAGCACTTTACGGGTGATATGCACAATGAGTTTTCAGAGTCCTACCCAAAAACCTTCCCACTTCAGTTAATGCTGCATTAACAAAGTGTGTGCCATTGTCACTGCTAATTCTGTCTGGAATACCGCATCGTGGAATAATTTCAGTCAGCAAAGCTTTAGTGACTGCCTCAATGTCCTGGCTGGTCCAAGATCGAAAGACAAGATCTGATCCATCGGCACCGATGACTTCAACCATTAAATTCTGGAGTCACTCTCGGCTTCGAAGATTGTCCTTTGTTCCTGCCTCTAGATCTGAGATCATGTCGAGCAGGTAGTAGATCATCCTGTCTTCTGCCCTTTTTCCCACGTCCTCTGTTGAAAACTTGTATTGGACGTGCCATCTTTTCATCCTCTTCATCACTATGAACAGTATTGTTTGGAAAAAATGATTTTACAAATATTTACTTTTGTCTATAATGAAAGAAGACAAATGATAGCAACATTATAAACATAGAGTTGAATGCAATAACACGTGCGCGCGCGCACACACACAGACACACACACACACACACACACACACACACACACACACACACACACACACACACACACACACACACGTTTGTGTTGCTATCTTTGTGGGGACTTTCCATTGACTTCCATTCATTTCTACAGCCTAAACCTTACCTTTACCCTTTTCCTAACCCTATCCATCACATACCTAAACCTATCCCTAACCAAAATTCAATTCATACCTTAGTCCTAACTCTGACCCCTGACCCAAAAACAGGGTTTCCCCTCGTGGGGACCAGGCTCTGGTCCCCACGAGGAGCGATTGGTCCCCACAACGTAGTATATGTAAGGAAAATCGTCCCCACAAGGTATTACAAACACACACACACACACACACACATGCACACACACACACACACACACACACACACACACACACACACACACACACACTCCATCCATGTAATGTGGTGTGTCCAGGCTGAGCTCATCTTCGGTCACGCTGCCTGTTGGCCTTTTATCCCCCGGCACTGAGGAGCTTCCCTGGTGGTTATCATTCACTGGCAGGGCGACATGTACATGCACACATTAATATAAAAGGGAAATACGCGCCAAGTTCTGCGTATGCAAATAACAAATGAAGCTTAATTTGCCGCCTGTGAGTGTGAAGCATTATGTTTAGCATATGTTATTTGCGTTGTCACAGGGACTCAGATGGTGTTGTGTGTGTTAGAATAAAACATCCCATTTTCAAACAAAATGATTGTTTTATGTTCTGACATAAAAAGCTAACACAGAAAAACAAATACAAATATGAAGTTTCTTTTTTAGGTCAGATGACAAAGCAATAGGTTAGTTACTCTTAAGAAGAGAAAATGGTTGTTTTATAAAAATGGACAACTCAGCTTTCAGCATTAAGTGTGTTTTTGATGAAGAGATGTGTGCACAATTTGTGAAAAATGAATTTATTTGCATGATGGGATGAATGAATAAATAATGAATGTATGATGTTCACTGAAAGTTTATGAATATCCTTGTGGACTGAATGTAATACCCATGAAGAGTATCCTACAAACCCTCATAAATCTGACTGAATCTTTCAGTGAAGGGCCATAGCTGCCAATATGACTCATTCAACCTTTCTGTCTGACTTTATGCTTACCTCCTGGACTTTCCCTTTCAGGACATGTTCCACTACTTTCTTACTCGCCTCATTCTGCCCGTTTCCTTTCTATCTTTATGTTTGTCCATTTCTTTTTTCTCCTCTTCCTGTATCCTTTTATTCCCTTTTACATTCCCTTATTTCTGTATCCATTCTTTCCTGTTATTTATTCTCTTGATTTTCATTCATTTTCCCCCTTTACATTTCTATATTCAGTCAAACTCTTTCCCCTTTTCTTTCTCCTCTCCAAATTCTTCTCTATTGTTTGTCACTTTTTGTGTTTGTTGCTTCCATCCTGTATTATCTTTTGCTCAAGGTTCTCATCTTGTCTCTTTTTTCTTTACACACACACACACACACACACACACACACACACACACATATATATATATATATATATATATATATATATCAGTGATTCTTGAGAATAGGGACAAAATGGGTTTTAATTTTCCCATATTTTTTTTTTATTATTTCTCAACCTTATGTATGCAAATATGACAAATAATGTTTAGAAAATATGAAGATGCTAAGGTACAGGCTCCCAGTTGCGAATTTTTTTTTAAAAAATTACATTTTTAATCGACCTGACCCAGAACTTTGTCATCACCATCTGACAAAAATAAATCTAAAATGATTTTTAAAATACCCCATTAGTGATATTTTTACTTAATTTACAGACAAATGCTTCTCAAGAAATAAAATAAATATTTAAAACAAAAAACAAGAAAAAGTCCATCTGATGGAGTTGACAGTGCATGACGGAGTTGACAGTGCATGACGGAGTTGACACAGAACTGAAGGTGGTGACAAACTAGTGAATAAAATGAAAAACTTGGTACATGTGAAGTAATGCAATTCATGTAAAATACATTAAAATGAATTAGTTGCACAATTAAGTGAGATTTGACAACAATTTCACTGAAAGAGTCAGAAAAACTCTGACGGAGTTGACATCTGACGGAGTTGACGAAATGCCAAACTACCTCAATTTATATGATGTTATTCTGAAGGAGGCCATATTGTAGCTCATCAGGTCCATGAAATCTTTACAGTTTACCAAAATTAAGCTTTTATTTCGCAAAATTTCATCAAAGTTTTGTAAATTGTCAGTTATGGTGTTGACACATCATGGTTGTGACAAACAACTTAGGAATAAAACAGAAGAAAAAACTAAAGAATAACTGAAGCTAACCGGAGCTAACTAGCCCTCCTAGCAAAGGAAATGAAAAGACAACGTCATGGGGTCCTCAGAAGTTCTGGTGCCCCCCAATAATGCCTGATTTTTTTACATTCTTTTCATTTCTGACGGTGTTGACAAAAACTAAGGACAAATTTCAACGGAGTTGGAAAATATCTAAAAATTATTTTTATTTCAATTTATCGATACTTTTATAGTTATTTATATGACTACTTATACTTAATTGTCATAATATATAATTTTAGTATTTCTTTAATTGTTTTAAACTATAAGAATGTATTGAGTTCTGCTCCTGGACAAGGGCTTTTACAGGCATCATCCACCGACTACAATGTTTAAAATAAAAAAATATTCAGCAAAAAAAAAAGAAAAATATACATTGTTGTGCTCACATGACCCAGGTTAGTTTAGTTAGATATTTGAAAAAAAATGTATTTTGTGTATATTTTATTCAAATTTCATGCTTTATCCATAGGGCCTGTTTTGTCCCTATTCTCAAGAATCACATTCCCTTCTCACCCTCCGCCGGTGGTCTCTCTCTCTTTCATCCTCTGAGCTTGGGTCCTCTACCAGAGGCCTGGTAGCTTCAGGTTCTCCTCCAGTATCTTGGCTGTGCCTAGAACTGCACATTTCTGGACTGAGATGTCTGATGTTGTTCCTGGGATCTGTTTTAGCCACTGCTCCAGTTTCGGGGTGACTGCCCTGAGGGCCTCGATGACCACAGGCACCACTGTGGTCTTCACCTTCCAGGCCTTCTCCAGTTCCTCTCTGAGGCCCTGGTATTTCTCTAGTTTCTCGTGCTCCTTTTTCCTGATGTTGTAGTCACTTGGTATTGCTACATCCACCACAACGGCTTTCCTCTGTTCTTTATCCATCACCACAATGTCCGGTTGGTTGACCATTACCATCTTGTCTGTCTGGATCTGGAAGTCCCACAGGATCTTAGCTCGGTCATTCTCCACCACCTTTGGGGGTGTTCCCCACTTTGACCTCGGGGCTTCCAGTTTTAAACGGAGCTCATTTGTATAGTATAACTATTAAACACCTGGATGTAGAACACCATCTGTTTGAACGCCTATATTCCATTAGTTTTAGCAAAATTCATTGTAGGAAAGGGCAGTGTCAGGGTTTCATGTTTGCATGTAATGATTTGCAATGCATGATGCTCTTTACTGGAATACAGGATGAGTTACATCCTCTATAACATGTAGGCCTTTTGTATGAAAAGCAGCAAAGACAGCTGGTGTATATCCCAGTTTGTTTTCCTGCGTTATTGTTGTTACCAGAAATATTTCACTCCAATCTGTGTGACACATAAAGTCCTAAGCCCCGTTCGGATCATGCTTTCGATCTTTGTTCTACATTCTTTATCCCTTGTGAAAAGCTGAAGCCTCCAGAAATGGAATGGGAAGTTAAGTTTGAATTGACCAGCCAATCCCTGATCAACCCCAAACCTTTGACCTGTAGGGGGCAATGCAGGACTGAAGAGTGAGTGATGCAGACGAAGATTATATGTTGAGAATGATGAGCAGCCTCATTGTTTTTATTTAAAGCACTGACTACATTTAAACACCGTGTGTGAGGACTGCAACTGAGGGCTAAGCACTCTGTGGTAATTCACTTTATATACAGGGAAAGCTCCCACACCCATCTTCTGCATATTACTTACCAGTAAGACACACCCTTTGGTTTCATGATATGAGCTGGAAGATCAGAAATCACGCGTGGCCTGGGATTGCTATGCAGAAGCTAACATATATGGTCTTTCAGCTAATCAGTACCAAGTAAAATGAGTGGTGTGTCTGGACTGGCTGTATTACAAAGACCAGCCTATAGTGTGTCTAGTTGTATTTGCACTTCTTATGCTGCATTTTCTTACAAATGCTTTCTATAACAGAATCCACAAACAGGCAACATTTTTGCGAATATTTTTTAATTCCATGTTCCACAGAAAAAAAATATAAGTGGATCTGTGAAAACACAACTGCAAACAGGAGGGTGTCCACTATTTGGATGAATGGGATACATTTCCTAAAGAAGTGCAACTTTTGTTTAAACAGAAAACCTCCCAGGTTTTCCTCTACATTTTCTGATTATCTTAAGTAGCACTTTTGTTTTAAAATAAAATATTTTCCTTTATTCTGTAACTCTGCTGTTCCTAAAGGACACACTTTAAAACATGTTTTGTAATATACAATAAAGAAAATTACTTAAAATGCATTTTCAACATTTTAAAAACGCTGTGTGTCTGTTGTACATAAGTCTTAAGATATTTATGCATTTCCAAGCCATATAGAAGATTTTATTGTAACTAGGGCTGATTGAGATTGTCATGGCAGACATGAATAATAGATTCCTAGAATTCAAATTTCCTCAGGTGACTGAGTGTCAGAATAGCTCTCCATAGCACTCCTACACACTCCACCAGCACGGTATGACAGAAAAAGAAGCTGACACTTCAAACACTTTGTAACCATCCCAGCACCGAACGCAGTGCCACAGTGGCACCACGTCGCTCCTTCCTTTCAGATTTGTCTGTTTTTTCGTCTTCAACCCCATGAGATATCCTGTTTTACAAAGCATTTAGTTAACATTAGTGTGTGAACAAGACAAAAACGATGGAGAGGAAAGGAGGGGGAGTGGAAAACTGACAAATGACAAGAGAAAACAATCTGTGCAAGTGTTGTATCTGCTTTATCTGCCTGAGTCAGTAAAGGGCCGCTCTGCTCGCTGCATAATGAGAAACGCCGCCTCAAGGGAAGGAAGCAGTGCTTGCTTGCTGTGCTTCATCTTTTCTGTGTAGCTCTTATTTTATTAGGATGTAGAGAACATGAAATGTGAATAGCTGCACGAAGGTGTTGGAGGAGCAGGCAGGGAGGAGGTGGGAGGAGCAGGAGTTGGAGGGGAGGGAGGAATGCAGTTCACTGTACCTGAGAGGAAAGGAAGAGTTTGGAGATGGAATGGAAAAGGAAGTTCAAACTTTCAAAGAGCCGCTCCTCAAAATGTCAGTTTTACAGCTAACTTAAGCAACCACGATTTCTCTGATATGTATTCTAAAATAAGAAAAAAAAATGTTATTGTTTTAAGGAAAATCTGGAGAATCTTTTTTTTTTTTTGTCAAAGAACCATAAATATTTTAGAAAGAAAGAACTTTGAGGACCTTTGGGGGATTTGGGTCATGGGTCATATCTAACTTTGGTCCATTTGAATGGAAAAGCTGCGTAATGAAACGTGAAAAAAACTTGCTTGCAGACACAGCAAATTACACTGATGCGTTTCCTACCATAAATTTGACTGCAACAGCAGGTTCTTTGGGGTCGGAGAAGGAAGAAGAATTATCTCTTCCGGTGATTTTGTCATCTGAGGACAACTAGGAAAGACTGGACCAGGAACAGATTGAGAAGGGGTCAGAAGGGGTCAGATGGGCTGCTGTAAGCCCAGCAAGAAGCAGCCGAAATGTTCATGAAGGACTAAAAATGAAAGGAGGGTGGAGGAATGTGTGTGCGTGCGTGTTGGTGCATGCGTGTGCAAGAAAGAATTGCCTTCATGGTCTTTTTCAAAATTACACTGCAAAATCACCAAATCTACAAGTAACTTTTCAGCAAGATAAAAGGAATTTGTTAATATTGATGAAAAAGTATTAGTTCCATTGGCAGATTATTTCACATATAACATATTTTCCCCTGTTCTAACTGAATTGATTCACCAATGGAAATCACTGAAGAGTTACTTGTAAGTTAGTTTGATCTTATTTCAAGTGTATTATAATATTTGCTTCTCAAAAACACTTGATAAGATTTGGTGTTTTTGCACCTTTGTCCAAATTGCACCTGCAAACTGGAACTTTATAGCAATCTACATAAGCTTGTTAGAAAGTTCCAGTCTACAGGTGTAACAGCATCCACTTATTATCATGTAATATTAGTGAGACGTTGCTTTGCCAAAATGGATAATATATCTTTGATAATTAGAGAAAAACAACTTATAGCTGTTTTTCATGCTATAAGTTGCCCCTTTGATGAGGAACTCTTTATTTTGCATGGATATATATCCTTATTTTGGGATAATTGTTTTTTGTATTAAGAGTAAATCCCATAAAACATTGAAGACATTTCCAGCAGTATTTCTGACATCCGCTTTTATTTCAAAATAAGGATTGTGACGTCTCCATTTCGCCCAAGATGAAAATTTCAAAGAGTGAATCGGTTCTTTAACATGGCTACTCTCTTCAATGTAGGATCTGTGCTTCATTTGAATAATAAAAAAACCCCACATGCACATATATCCTTTGATATGGTGTGTACCTTTGTTTATAATATAAATGATCATGTTAAGTGCCATGATCAAAATTGCCAAGATCAGTTTTATAAGCTGCTACTTTGTCCACACTCTTTGAACACTGCGATGCAGCTAATACCAAAAGGTTTCAAAAGGCTGGCCTGCTGCATGATGAACAGGAGAGCACAAGCTCTGGAGCAGAATAAAAATGACATTAAGAGTGACAATAGTGTGTGTGAGGCTGAAGGCTTTTAGTGGTGGTAGTGGACAGGTGGAAGATGTCATCAGTTACTTTTTCTAGTAGTCTCCTGTTTTTTTCTTTTCTTACAATTGCCGTGTTGTAAGCACTGTTCAGAAAAAAACATTTACGGTACATATTTGTGTTACCGAAAAGTATTACAATGAAAGTTAAAGAAACTTTCTGTGTAAATATCTCACGTTACAACATGGACACATGCGGCTTACAGACAATAACAGCTTAAATATGCAAACTTCCAAAGCTTGAAGTTAATCTGTTGCTGAAACTGTTTGCAGTGGAATTGTTTCTTAAAGGAGCAGTATTAAGTAAAATGTAATTCTAATGTTATTCTCTCATCAAAATCATATTTTGGAATGTTGCTTTACTTCTTCCATGTATATTTGAGGAATACTTCAGTCTCCCATGGCAAACATTCTGGGTACAGGAACTCTGACCACGCGCTGCCTATTTCCACAAAACTCCACCTCAGAGCTACTGTTTCTTTAAATATGATGCTATAAATATATCAGCTTGTTCAGCCTATTAGAAATGTTTGTCAATTTACCTAATGTTCTTATTCTCTAATAGGATGGTGGGACTGTGGAAAATCTTTTTCCAGGAAGGACCTTTGCATTTTTCCACCTGAAAAAATAATCTGAAATTGTTGAAAGCCCCTTCATAAAGTTTCTATTACCATACCTACTAATTGTACATGATCATTTAAATAACTGCAATACTGACAGGACACAGTTGATTATGTTTTTAAAAGTTGGAAGAGATAAATCACACAGAAAATTTAGTATTGCTAAGAGTAGAGCAAAATGAAGATTTTTTATTTTTATTTTTCAGCAGTGTGATAAAGTATCACTTTGATTTAAGCGTTTTGCATTCACAACTAATTTAATTTTAGTTTTAATTGTAATCAGTGTGTAATATAACATTGTCCTTTGAGAAAATCCAGATTTTTAGAGTTCTTTTAGAGGGATCAGTAGATTTAGTTGTTTAATTCTCAGTTGACATCAGCTTTGTTGCCTTAGGATGTGTGTTTTATGTGTGTACATCAGTTGTGATGAGGCTGTTTGTGACTTGATTGCTGAAGAAAGTACACCTTAGTGTGTAATTGTCTTAGATTGTGTGCATGCTTGCATGTGTGTGAGTGTGCATGTCGTCATGAAAATGCTTTAGGCCCGACAGATTGCCAAAGTGTTGGTTGTGGTGACGAGAGAACTCCAAACTATTTCGCTGCTAATGTTGAGAAACGTGTTGGTGATCCCCACTGAGACTGAAAAACAGAGAATATATAAATAATAAACACACACCTTAACAAAATGGCTGACAGTAATCTGTGTGTTTGAGCAATCGGCCCCTGTTCCAGGAGCATAAATATTATATGTGATCCTGCGTCGAAGAGGATAGTGAAGGTGATGGAGGAGGAGGAAATGGAAACAGAAGCAGCTGCAGATGTGGGCAGGGAGGAGAAAAATGCTGGGAAGAAGATTACAGAGGTAAAATAGTGGAGAGAAAAGCAGAAGAGGAAACATGAGATGGTCTAGTGAAAGAAAATGTGGACATGATACAAAAGGAGAAGGATGTTGGAGATGAAACAAGGATGAACTTGAAGAGAAAAACAACAGAGCTGCTCTTACTAAACGAAAGCTAAGAGAGAATAAGAGACGAAAAATACTGAAATAAAAAATGGGATGAAAGCAGTAAAAAATGAGAAGAGGCAAAATTAATGATGTATAAAGTAAATAATAATGGGGACAAAAAGAAAATAAACTGCAACATTTAAACTTATTTTTTTATCAGTTTCTAAATCAGACCTTCAATATGACAGACAGAAAACAGATTGGAGTTACATTATGACATCTAATCAAAACAAACATTTATCAGTGGTAATTAATTTGAATACCATGGCAGAAGCAAGTCATTTGGTTAAATCTTATGTTACTTTACACTCACATACACACACGCACACACACAAGAATATTATGGAAAAGTTCATTAATTTGATTTGGTCAATTCACTGAGTGAAATGCATTATATAGATTAATTGCATACTGACAGGTATGTTCAAACCTTTGGTAAAATTGATCCATTAAAAAAGCATATTTCTAAAAACCAAAACATATCTTCATGTCGACCAACCACAACAGTACAGACCTGCTTTTACAAAAACAACTTACAGCAAATTAATAAGATATAAATATATGTATGTATAAAATTGCTTTTGAGAACAAGTTAATTTAATTATTTAGTGATTATGACTGTTTTCACCTGGATGCACTGATTTTGTTTAGGTTGACGTTCAAACGGCAGAGGCAAAAATACAAAGTCAGAGAACAGTCAACAGCAGAAACATTAAACATTTTCAAGTGCCATCGTTACACATTTCAGTCCAAATGAAATAAGTTTCGGTCAGAAAGCAAATTTAAAAAGTCATTTGTTTTACCACAGTCCTGCACAGTTACAGCAAATCAAACAAGACCCAATCTCCTCCAACCTTCAGCCTCATTTTAGGAACAACCAACAGGAGGTGGACTGTTGATCTAATGGCTTCTGCTGCCTAATGGTAAACTATAATGCAGAACCAAGTCAAAGACATATGGAGCAACCAGAACATTAATGCATTTAATGGTCAAACATAAGCAGCACAAAGCTTGATAATTCATTTCTGAAACTGTTTGCAGCAGAATTGTTTCTTAAAGGGGAAGTATTGTATAAAATAAACTTTTTTCAGCTTTACATCATGTTAAAAAGCTACTACCTCATCAAAAATGAACCTGGAGTGTTGCCTTAATTCTGTAATCTCCATGGCAACCATTCAGCTGTGCAAAACGCTTGTTTGGACCTAGCATCACTTTCATGGTGCAGCGCCTACTGGGAGCTGCGGTCTCCAACTCCTGCCTCACAGAGCAGCCCTCCGCGATTCCGACATTCAGTTCCTTCAGATTAGCCAGCAGCCATTAGCAATCATCTGATTGAATTGCACGTCTGCGGAGATCATTACACTGTGATGACTTCCTGAAGGCAGCGTTTCAAAAAGAGCAGGAGTTTTTAAAGAGACAGAGGCCCAATTTCAAAGCATTAAATCGGGAAGTTTTCTTTTTAGGTCATGTTTATTTATATGTGTACATAGAAACACAGACATTCTAAGGCAACAAAGCTGATGTCAACTGAGAATTAAAAAACTACATCTATTGATTCCTCTAAAAGAACTCTAAAAATCTGGATTTTCCTAAAGGACAATGTTATACAGCACACTAATTGCAATTTAAACAACTAACATAAAATTAGTTGTGAATTCAGAGAAGAGAGAACTTAAATCAAAATGCTACTTTCACTATCACACTGCTGAAAAATAAAAAAAATCACACATGCGACTAACACATTAACTTTGACAGCCCTAATCAAAACATGTATTTGATTCCTTCATTATCTTTCTTAAATAAACTTTTGTTATGACTTTAAGAAAGACAGTTTAGGTGCTCTTTATCTACATTTTACACTTTTTCCATCATTAGCCTTTGTGCCATAGTTTGCAATGAGAATCGGTCAAAGATTTGTGATTGTGTCTTGATGTAGAAGGGTTAGGGTCAGTGCCTTAACATATCGGTACAGAGTTATCCTGCATAACATCCTACCTGTTGTTTGGATGAAATCATTTAGTAGAGCAAATAAAAGTCAAATAATCATTTCAAAAGTTTTAATCACAGCAACTGAAACTCATGAACTTGTTTCTTTCTATTATTAGTTTGCAGGAGTTTGAAGCAGAGTACCAGGAACTGTGGGAGTGGCTGATGGACATGGATGCTATGGTCACCGACAGCCACCAGTTGATGATGTCAGAGGAGCAGAGACATCACCTCTGCAAAGTAAGATGGGCTGCTTTGTGAGTCTCTTAGACTGAAAATGTTCTTTTCCAGCACAAGTTCTTTGACTTCACAAGTAGTCAGTGACTCCTACTGTCACTGGCTACCAGTGACAGTAGGAGTCAATGAACTGGACCTATGTAGCACATTTCTAGTCATATCAATCATCCTAAGCACTTCTGCACTAGAGCCACATTTACACATCAGTATACAGATTGTTAGTTAGCCTAAGCTGAAACTAAACCCAAAACTATCTGTTTCCAAGACAGCTACTTTTACCAATGAGCTCTCAACATGATAATGATGCATAAGAAACTCTAACCCTGGTTCTGTTGTGGAACTAAAGCTTCCTCATGTCCCAGGGATTCTAATGATTGCATATCATTGGGAACTGTCCAAGCGGGTCACTCAGCTTTGTAAATGTGTGATTTATTTGCAGTGTTAACATGGAGTGGAATTGGTCTCCTCCGCTCTGACTAATGGCAACATTATGCTGTAGGACAGACGACGACCAGACTGACTGCAGTGCTTGATGAGTGACAGGAAGTGGTCAAAGCAGCTCTTGCTGCTCACTCAAGACTTAGTGGGGCTTCAGCTGAGCTGTATACAAGTCTTTAACAACACAGAAAAATGTTACTATTTGTCAATTGCTGTTTTTTTTAATCAAAAGTCACTAGAGGTGTAAGGAAAGTCATTAAATACAGTGACAAAGTTTATAAGTAAGCAAGAGTGAGTCTTCCTTTGCCAACCAACCATTCAAAATATTTCATTGCTGTTGGTGGCACTCATCAATTATTGCATATCAGGCAAGTTGAAGGCCTGAAGGCTTCAGGGTAAAGTGCATTGAAAAACCCAAAATAATTTCAATTTGTCTATCAGCTATTGAGAGGGATTGTTGAACACTGCTCAGATGAGTGACAGTTATTGACCAAATGCTGCTGGTTTGTAACAGTCAGAATTTACTGAACAAATTATTATAGGCACAGGTTTAGATTCACCCTGCTCTGCCAAAAAGATTTGGCCTTGTCTTTTCACTTCTTATTTAAGGTGATCATAAAAAATGTAAATTAATATCTCAACAGTCTATAGCATGAATGCAGTATCAATAAACTATATATTTCATTGTCACTATTAAGGTGCATCAGTTAAGCATCACTTTACCTGCACAACAAAAGTGAAAATGAAATGGATGGAAAAAATAGGACAAAAAAACTGATTTACACATTTTAGCAATTATTGCACATGATTAGTATTAGTGCACATATGCCGATATTGAGATGGCGATCTCAATATTGCCATCTAATATTGTTCAAAGTTATTGATTTGTTTATTATTTTGCATAGAAAGTGTTTTTTGAACAGTTTGTGGAGGTTTGGACTGTCCTGCTGCCTGAAGGTAGGAGCTGAAACACAGTCAGTGTCTTGAGAGAGCTGCATTTTTTTCATGTTCATGGCTTTTGTGATGCTGGAGTTCCTCTGGGTCGGGTTAAGGTCAGAGCCTTCCTCTCTGAGGCTGTGCTGCTGCAGAACCCACACACACATGACTAAGTATGTTCTGGATGGATCACTGGTAAGAGTTTGGTTTGCAGTGGATGATTTTTCCTGAGAGCCTTCAGGAAACAAAATCTCTGCTCTGGATTTAAATTTCAGCTGACTGACAATATTGTAATTGAAAAACTTTGACCCTCCTTTAAAAACTGCAACCTTTATATCTGTGATCCTGTAAATCTTCTGATGGTATATGATTAAAAGCAATCCATTTCTAAAACAAAAAGCAAGGATAGTCTAAATGCTGATTAGAAAGGATCATTTGAACATATTACCACAAAGCAAATAATTTTACTGAACGATGGAAATACAAACTGAACCAGAGAGCCTAGATCAGACAATACAGATATGAGTGAACACTAAAATATTCACAAACCATTAGCTACTGTAGATATACCACCCTCCTCTTTCCAACTTGTAGTCACAGGAGCTACTATGACTACAAGCCAAATCTGATAACCCCTTGAATTATATGTTTGCAGTCATTTGTCATTAAAGGCCATAACAGAACAAGTCAATGATGCAAATATTTGCGGGACCATGTTACATGAAATATCAGGGGGTTTCTATACGCACTAGCTCAAGGGAACGGAGATGTCTTCCATTTGAACCAGAACATATAAAGAATCATAACTTTGTGTTGTTTTCAAAGATTTTTTTGTTTTGTTTTTATGCCTTACTCTGTGTGCTTCTCTCTCTCTCTGTCTCTCTCTCTCTCTCTCTCTCTGTGTGCGTGTGTATGTATGGGTGTTTGTCCATGCGCATGCTTGCCTGTGTGTGTGCACACAACGGCATGATTTATTTATTTGCTTGATGAGAGTCACCTGGCCTGCGAATTATTGATAAGTGTAAAGATGAACTTAATTTCTCCATAGGAGTCACACTTAAATATTCATCTCCTAATGAATATTCATGGAAGCGATGATGCATGCATAAATTTTAGATGACTCCAGAATCAGTGGGCATTGTCTTCTCCTTTTTCACTTTCTCTCTCTCATTTTTTTTGATGTGTCAACTCTTCTGCTGAATTATTGATGTTGATCTCAACAGTATTTCTTCGCCTAGTCCAAGGTCGCTTTGGTATACTCTTTCTTGCCCTCTTCACCACTGCGACTTGCAGAGACAGGTCTGCAGACAGGTCTATGCTGCATGCTGCTCACATATGGATGTTTTTATACCTTCATGTTGGAAACAGCCTGTGGACAGAGATGTCATGTTTTTTGTTTCCCACACTTTATCAGAATTCATCTGCCAGTCCATTGTGCATCTATATATATCACATCTTTGTTCATAAGAATCTAACAAGCTAAATAAATTTTGTGGAACTTACCACAGTGTCTTCTCTGGTAGTCAATTGTCCCGAATTTGATCGTCATTGTCGACACAATCTCCTAAATTCTTGAATTTTCTAAATTTTTAAGGGTAAAATTGTTTTGTGTGTCTTCCAGAATAATAAGATGACATTACTTTGCAGTATTATCTAATATTTTCTCTTTCCACACCAGTTTGGTGAATACTTTCTTAAATGGTCAACCTAAGGCACTGAATCTGCTTTTCTGTGTAACTTTGAGTGAAAATTTAAAATATTGTGTGTGCTTCAAGACCTGTACACACTTACGTCACATTAGATTTACATTTACATCTGCAGGACAGATCTGTATATTTATTAAAATGCATTTCAAGTTATGCCAGCAGATGACCCTACCATAAGAATAAAATACAATTCGTACAAAATTAAATTAATTTTATTTTCATAAGATGTACTATGCAATATCTTTCTGCCATTCCCCTTGTAATGATGGGACTAACTCACATTCTCATATTGTAAAATTGCCCCATATGTAATTGATATTAGTTCAGATGAAACAAATAATACACTCTACAATGTCAACAGGTTAATATGAACCCATTCAAGTGCTAAGTAGATCCAAAAAACAAGTCAACGCGAGGATATGTCACAATTTTCTTCAGCTGAGCAATAAACAAAACTGAAATAATTCTTATTTCCTTTTATTATTTTCTCCACTTAGAAAAGGCAAGTTTTATGATCCACTTCAGTCCTGTTATTTAGACTGTACAAATGCTTATTTTTCCTTCCCGTATTAATGATAGGTCTTAAAATACACTATATTGCTGGAAGTATTGGCTCACCTGCCTTGACTCACATATGAGCTTAAGTGGCATCCCATTCATAATCCATATGGTTCAATATGATGGTGGTCCACCCTTTGCAGGTAGAACAGCTTCAACTTATCCATGACATTACCAGAAGCGCGATTCATCACTCCAGAGAAAGCGCCTCCACTGCTCTAGAGTCCAGTGGTGGCGGCTTTACACCACTGCATCTGACGCTTTGCATTGTCCTTGGTGATGTTTGGATTGGATGCAGCTGGTTACCATGGAAGCCCATTCCATGAAGCTCTCTGCGCACTGTTCTTGGGCTAATCTGAAGGCCACATAAAGTCTGGAGGTCTGTAGTGACTGACTCTGCAGAAAGTTTGTGACCTCTTCGTTCTATGTGCTCCAGCATCTGCTGATCCCACTCCGTCAGTTTACGTGGCCTACCACTTGGTGGCTGAGTTGCTGTCTTTCCCAAACACTTCCATTTCCTTATAATACAGCTGACAGTTGACTGCGGAATATTTAGGAGTGAAGAAATGTCACAACTGGATTTGTTGCATAGGTGGTATCCTATCACAGTTCCACACTGGAATTCACTGAGCTCCTGAGAGCGAACCATTCTGTTTGTAAAAACAGTCTGCATGCCTAGGTGATTCATTTTATACACCTGTGGCCAGGGGCGCTGTATAGTTAGGACCATTCCAAGGGCCCCTGACCAACATGGGGCCCTCCACAATTTTTCTTTTTTTCATAGAAATTAAATGAAATGGGGCCCTGTCAATTACAAAATTAATCATATTGTGTTTTCTAAAATTGTTTTTATCAGTAAAAATTAAATGTTACAACTCCCAGACCAAAAAGCACACATCCATATTTGCACTGAACCCTCCCCTGGATCTGCATGAAATGGTTCGTTCCTGCTTAGCGCACTTGACATTGATGGTGTTCAGCAACAGTCGGTAGAAGACGAGAACGACCGTGGCAGTTATTTTGCTACTAAAAATTTTAGAAGAACAGGTTTTCAAAAACATTGAGAGATAAGAGAGGAAAAGACAAGAGTGTCAGTTTGTAACCCAGTTTTTTCTCCGAGAGTTGGGTAGACTGTGTGAGATTAACCATTCAGCATAGTTAGCTTAGCTACAGAATACTATTTGCCTCCATTTCACTAGCATTTAATGAATTAAGGAAGAAAATTACCAAGATATTCATATATTTATCTTGTTCCCTGTGCCTTTTATCACACTTTACAGATGTGTCAGTCAGCAGCTCTAACCCATGTCCCTCCTGACCAGCCTCTCCTGAGTGAAATTAAAGTTGCAGTATGTAACTTTTTAAAAATATTTGTTTTACATATTTGTTAAAACTGTCATTATATTGTGACAGTATGGCATGAGAGATAATCTGTGAAAAATCTATTTCCTTTGCCTTCTTCCAGTGCTCTCTAGAAACAACCAATCAGTGGCAGGAGAGTTTTAGTGCTGTCAATCACAATCTCATGTGCTGCTCATCTTCCCTCCCCTTGCTCTGTGCTATGCTTTAGTTAGTGCAACCTGTTGTGAATGCTCAGTCTAGTTAGCATAGCTACAAATGACAGCAGATAAATGGTTTTCCTGTAATAAGTTGTTTCCCCCCCATCAGCATATTTAGCCGTGAGTGAATGAGGTTGATTGACGGTGCTAAGACCGTCCTACTGGTTCTGATTGGTTGTTTTGGCCAGAACATTGCATTGCTTTAGCTAGCAATAGTAGTTCAGGGAGGAAGTGGGGGGAGGAGATTGATTGTTTTCACAGATTATCTGTGGGCAATCAAATTTTTTGTCATGGGGCCCAAGATTCCTGGTGGCGCCCTGCCTGTGGCCATGGAAGTGAATGGAACACCTGATTCTGATGGGTGAGGAAATACTTTCGACAGTGTAGTGGGTTTCCACCTGAGTCTTTCTTACACCATAATAACATTTGACGGTGTTTTGTTACAACTACATGGTGCGACATATGCTAACATGGACTGTTATTTTGTACAGATTGAGCTAGAGATCTGTGGCTCATGCTATCTGCTAATGCTAATATTTCTTGATTGTTAGGTTGAATAAATGCAGAACGCCTCCAAATGCAGATCTGGTGTCTTGTCAGTTGTCTGATCACTCCAAATCACATATTATGCAGAAATCCACCAATCACAACAAATCACTAACAACTCCTGCTACTGCATGTGTTGAAGGGAAACATTTTCAGCTTGCCTGTTTTGAGTGCCATGTTTTAAAAAAAAAACCTCCAACCTTCCGGTGTTTTCATTCAGTTGTATTTTGTTTTTTTCACTCTGTGTGGCTGTTAAAGAACCTTGCAGTGATTCCCTTGAACACAGAACTCAGCCTTGTAACCATAGTAATGCCAGGGCCAAACAAAAGTTGTTCTTTTCTCAAATTGTTTCTGCACGTGTGTGTGTGTGTGTGGGGGGGGGGGGGGTGTAGGTGTGTGTGTGTGTGTGTGTGTGTGTGTGTGTGTGTGTGTGTGTGTGCGTGTGCATGTATGTGTGTGAATTGAAACTGAGGAAGAGTAAGATATGTGACTGTGTGTGTATGTGTGAGAGGCTTTTGTCCTTCGGAAAGGGAAAGCTTGGCTGACAGTTGTTGTGCTAACAGCCTTGGCAGGCTGAGACTCTACTGTTTATTGTGATGTTGTAGATGGATTCACTTATCAACCTTGGATAGGAGGGAGAATAGCTGTGTATATGTTTGTATGTTCTTTGATTCCGATGTGTGTAGTGATGCATGCATCACTACACACATAATACATTTTGGATCATATAAATTGAAATAATAAATGTTTTTGTTTTTGTTGTTTTTCTTGTATAAAGGGAGTAAAACGTCTATCTGCACCAAGTAGTCTAAAAGTAAGCGCAGGAGAATCCATATATTTATTTGCACTGATTCAAGATTTGTCTTGGCAGAAAAAGGTCCAATAGAAAAACCAAGACATTACATCCTCTGTGAGACTCTGCAGTTCATTCTGTAAGATTTTTAAGGACATAGAAGTTTTGGGTCTGCACAATGGCCTCTTACCAGTATAAAACTAAAAAAGTTCCCAGTAAATAGCACAAAGTATTTTAAAAGACATTTCTCACCCAGGGCATTTTCTGCTTCAGCTGATGCAGGTGGGAAGATGGCATAAAGGAATGACTATTAGGACCAACAGAATCAAATAAAGTTTATACCCCACAGCAATAACTAGACAATACATGGACATCACCATGCATTCTTAGACACTTTATATAATGCAAAAAGGAATATACGAAGAAAAAAACTGAATACATGTAAACAGACATCTAATCTACTTACTCTTGATCAGCTGACTAATGCGTAAACAGGATTGACTGACCCTCATTCATAATTTGCATGCTGTTTATATAAAATAAAATATCTATGGTATGTTGATGTACCGTATTTTCCGCACTATAAGACGCACCTAAAAACCTTCAATTTCCTCAAAAGCCGACAGTGCGCCTTATAATCCGGTGCGCCTTATATATGGACCAATATTGAGCCACAACAGGTCCAGCAACGGACCTTACCACAGGGGCCGCGTTTCATTGGCTAATGCCCATTTTAGGTCACAGTGCAGCTACCACGTGCGTGACCGTCTCACAAACACAAGCTACAGTAGTAAACATATGCTAATGTACATTGTGGACCATCAAAACCATGAATGCCGACTTACCCAGCCTTGCAAGAACAATAGGCATCAGTGATCTTGTCCACAGCTATATTTATGCTGAGGGTGTGAGGATCTGCTGTTTTCCTCATCTATCGGTAGCTTTTAGCTGTGACGCGCACAATGTTGGAGGCATCCAGTGGCTCAAACACCTTGATGTCGTCCAAAAAAGATGACATGAACTTGTTGGTTCCCCTGTCCATTGTCGTGGCTGATATGTTGTGAAAATCCGGCAGAAATGCTACGCTAATTAACTCAGATCGAAATGAAAGACGTCATGTTTACACAGACATGCAGTAGGCTGCTTACGTAGTTGGTCCACTACGGTAAGCAGCCGCCAACTTCTTTTTCCCCGTAGAAGAAGTAGTGCGCGGTGCATGCTGGGATAGTTGTCAGAACACTGGTTTGTTAATAAAGTTTGATAATACATTTAAAGGGGGGGAGGGGCAGGGGAAGAGAGACAGAGACTGCAGCGGCAGCGTGTCGGTTGGTCTGTGTTACCCAGAAAGCAGTTGGGCATAATATCGCAACACCAACACCGTGAGTGAAACAACGACTGCGCCAGCCTACTATATAAAGTACTCGGGGACCATTTCTTTATTAATGTGGATGTGTAATAATAGAGTATGAAGCGTCTATTCTATGCGCCTTATAATGCGGTGCGCCTAATGTATGAAAAAAGTCCTAAAATAGGCCATTCATTGAAGGTGCGCCTTATAATCCGGTGCGCCTTATAGTGCGGAAAATACGGTACATCGTTGTAGCTCTGACAGTCATGCAGTCAGACTTTGTTTGACTGCATGTTAAAAAACTTTAAAAGTGAAAAAGTGTAGGGATGATACATGGTTCCCTGTGGACAAATCAGAAAATTCCATTTAAGATTTAATTTGACGTTATTTCTTTGCATTAAGTCATCACAGATGTAGCTCCACTCCTTCTTGCTTCCCTCCCTCTCCTGCTCTTTCTCTGTCGCTCTCCCTGCGGCGAGTTCCAGTAGAGTCCAACTAATTACAGTGGCTATCAGGAGAGTGTATATGAATGTGTGTGTGCATCCCTGCCGCTAAATTCTCATTTCAAATAGCCCATGGTGCTCTGATGGAGCACTGAACCACTGGTACACACACACTCACACAGTGTCCCACTCATACACACACACCTGCTCATTAACTAGGTTCCAAAACCAATCACAGCGAGTGTGACAGAGGAGCTCTGTCTGAAGTTATACTTACAAGCAGTGTGTGTCTTATTGGCTGTCTGGTTATCTCTAGCTTACCAAATGAAGAAACACTAAATAAATTAGCACACACTGGTGTACTGAAACTACTTCCTTTGAAAAAAGGCATTTCATATTTAAACACAATTATTTCTTACTACTGGAAACTTTCTATTCATGCATGACGCACGAAGCAAGGCCAAAGTTGCATTCCATGAACTCAGCCTTTTTTAAGGTGTCGACGTCTTAAAAAAAAAAAAAAAAAAAAAAAATATATATATATATATATAATTTACCTTTCAAAATACAGTGGAGTCCCTCCTATTCATGATTCAGCATTTACAGTTTATTTCTTAAATCCAAATTATTCACAGAAATTCTGCCTATTTGCATATAGTTTTAATACAGCATGTCTCAAATAGAAATTAAGGCTTAAAACCATCCTGTAGAAATAATCTACATAATGTTTCACTTAGTGAACTGAGCTACTGAAATACATTCACTTTTCAATAGTTTCTAATGTATTGAATGAGGCTTGTGGAGATTTTGAATATCAAAATAGATATTTCATAAAAAGAAAAAATAGTCCAAGCTGACATCGAAATGAAACACCATTTAGAGGACTGCACCCATCTGCTCTGTTTTTCTATAGAATTAAAAATAAGAAAATTAATGTGACTAAAGACAAGAGAATAGAAGACAATAATCCAATGCAAAAATTACATATAAATGAAAAGTTGACAACTTTCTCAAAGCTGTTTCCAGCAGTAATTTTTGTTTAGTTCAAAGTTTACATAAAGAACAGGAATTTCCTTGTTTCAGTAAGTATCTTCTCATCACTGTGAACAGAAGTCACATTTGGGGTACCCCAAGGATCAATCCTGGGATCTCTTTTTTTATATATACATGCTCCCACCAGCTCAGGTTAAGAAGAAATAAGATTAGATAACATAACTATGCAGATGATACGCAGCCCTACATTATGATGTCACCAAGTGACTCTGAACCCATCAACGCTCTGAATAGATGCTTAGAACAGATAAATGTGTGGATGTGCCATAACTATCTGCAGCTGAACAGAAACAAAACTGAAGTTAATATCTTTGGATCTAAAGTGTGTAGTCAGCACACAGCTTCTTCTTCTTCTTCTCTATAGAGTTACTTTTGATTAGTAGTAGGAGGAACATTGAGCAACATATTTTATGTGTATTTTCATAATGATTTTGATGATGGCAAGACGTAATTTGTGTTGTTTGTCTCATAATTGGTAAATATGATTTTATGATGCACTTTAAACTGCCATGATGCTGAAATGAACTTGACTTGATTATTTTTCACTAACTCTTTCAAGCAGCCCGACCATATCTCAAAGAGAGAGACAGGGGGATAAGTGAAGTTTAGTATTAACCTGTGAGAGTGAGACAGAGAGAGAGACTAGGAGAAAGAGGTTGAGAGAAAATCTTTAATTAGAGACAGATGACTTTGCCACGCCTCAGAAGGTTGGAATTACACTCTAGGCTATGAGGCGAGGCTAATTTCACATGTAATTGTTGCCACGATCCTTGCTGTGTTAGTAATGCTCTCACCCTCCTTCTGCTAAGAGCTAAGGAAAATAAAATGCAAACGAAAGATGAAGCGAGGGGAAAGAATTTGTTTGAAGATAGGAAAGAATTTTGATACTTCCAATGAGTAAAAGGAAATGTAAATAATAAAATACACAAATAGAAAGTAGTTAAATAAAGAAAACATAAAAAAAAAGACAAAGGACAAACACTTAATAAAACTCACAGCAGCCGTGTCAGGAATAAGTTAAAAGAAGAAGAAAAAACAGCAAAATAAATGTCAGTGAACAGAAGAAAAATGTGGAAAAATAGGAAATCAAAGAACATTATTTTAATGTTTCTTTCTATAGATTATACTTTACACAAATTATATAGTAAAAAGTGGTTAAACATAGTAGTAATTGCCCAACATCATAATCAGATCAATCACTGTTTTTGCAGAAATTGTCTGGCAAATGTACTGAGAAGGTTACATTTCATCAGAGGTCATCTGGACTGATAAAAGCAAGATTGTTCCTTTTGTAAATGGGTCAGCTGTAACACTAAGCTTATTAGAAATACAAACAGGGATTTATGTTTTAAGAAAATATAATAAACATATAAAAACATGTTGGAGTCAAATTTCTGAATCAAAGAAAGGGCTTTTGTTTCTGCAATCACTAAAATTAACGCCCATTTGTCCCTGTCTTCATATTCTCCACTTCTTTATAATATATTACAAGTAGGATCTGAGGGTTTTTCCTCAGTTCTCAGTAATAAAGATATTCAAATTTAGAGTCAAAATCACAACATAATGAACAAGTCAAGTTTATTTGCATAACACAGTTCAGCATCAAGCCAGTTCAAAGTGCTTTACTTGACAAGAACATAACGACTAACAAACAAACCAAAAAGGAACACAAAGAAACATTCTGTATTCTGCTGCAATGCAGTGGCAGAATAAAGACAAGTAATGAAAAGTCCAGACCACAATTAATCTATTTTTCAGTCATTATTAAGCAAAGGCAGTTCTAAACATGTGAGTTTTTAGCCTTGATTCAAAGGAGCTCAGTGGTTCTGGGGATGCAAAGCAGAACCAGAAGACCTGGACGGTCTGGAAGGTTGATACAACAGCAGCAGATCTTTAATTTATTGTGGCACTAAACAGTTCAGTGATTTATGAACTAACAGAAGTATTTTAAAACTGGGGTGATGTGCTGCCTTCCTGTTTTTCTTTTTTTCTTTTCTTTGTTTATGCAGATATTAGCTAACACGTCAGTCTAACAGAAGTCAGCAGTTTCATATATATATATATATATATATATATATATATATATATATATATATATATATATATATATATATATATATATATTCTTTCTAGATGCCCTTTCCTTTTATACTGTGGGAACTATCCTTTCCGTCCCCTGGTTTCTCACCAGCCAAGTTGCTGGTTGATGGGATCCATGTACGGGTTGCAGAGAGGGCAGAGTCTGGAACAGCAGTCTGTGTCAGGTGGGAGGAAGTCGAGGATCAGCTGCATAACTAGAGGAACCTGGATATTGGAAATGTGCTTGTTTTGGGGGAATGCAGTCCTCATGAAGTTACCTGTAGGGTAATGTGTTTTGACTAACGGCTGTTGGATGTTCTTCAGTCAAAGTTTGTAGGAGGAACTGCAATCTTTGGACTCTGCCATGCTTGCATCAATCTGAGATAATAAATAAAACTGTGCTACAAGATTCAGATGGAGATTAAAATTTCTGCAAATGTTAGCAATATTTGGTAGACCCTCAGTCTCGAGATGGAGGATCTGCCTGGGATGGAGGATATTGTTTATGGAATATTGACATAGTTGAGTTATTTGTCTATTTCTGGACAGACAAGTTTGTTTTACTTTAAAAGCTTTGGACTGAGAGCCTGTCATTGTTCAGTAGTCAGTAAATGAGTGTTTAGAAATGTGTATGATCTGTTCAGCATCACTGTCCTCTAAGCTTCTACAAAATCTCTTTGCTTTATATCTCTACTATTTTGTCCTATGTGTATATTGCGAAGTATGAATTAACTCTTTGTGTGTGTGTGTGTGTGTGCGTGCGTGCGTGTGTGTGTGTGTGTGTGCGTGCGTGCGTGCGGATTATATGTCCTGTGGGAGGCTGTTTCCTCTGCGTTTGTTCTGTCAGTCTTGATAAAGTCGGGGATATATCTGCTTTAGAACAAAGAGACACGACTCAGCAGCATCTCACTAGCTTCCCCCCCTCCTCAGCCCCTTCTCTCTCCAGCTCTGTATCTCGTCTCTCTTGAGACCCCCTCATCTTCCCAGGAACACTTTCTGAGTGAAACCTGACACTAACTCTCTCTCACACGCAGAAACAAGCTGAAATCTAACGTGGAACTAAAAGTAGTTTGACGTGGAGCACTGAGCCAAAGTCATACCAAGGTTGGCTCCAAGCCTGTTCAGAGATTTGGTGGGAAACAAGCATAGACTTAGATGATATACAGTAATCTGATTTAAATAAATATTTCATATATTTTGAAGTTTTTTTTTAATCTAATCAACTTTGTATGGTTATAGTAGGAGGTGAGATTAGGGATTTCCTATGATATTAAATATTTTACATTTGCAAATAACTATAAAGTAGCCACTAGTTGCTTTAGGTCGTGTCTATATTCAGTCAGCCTTTTGATTATCAACACTTCTGCTCCTGGTCTGTTAGGGATAATCTGTGGCATTAGGATGCATTCATAGTTGGAATTGGTGTTCATTGTGACAACAATGTTGAATTAATCCAACAGCTTGGTTGGATTAATTAGGTTAAGACATTTCTCAAAAACTCAGCTTTTATGACACAATCCTGCACTTTTTTCTAGCTTTGCACTTTGGTTATAAATAAATGGTGCAAATAACCTCTAGGTACAAATCTTGTTTTTTCTGCTAAAAACGGTTCATCTGAGTATGAGAGGAGCAGGTGACACCATACGAAAGGAGAGCCGATGCAGACGGCTGAGGATTAGCTAATCTGATGTTCTTTATTATAACATTAGCACAAGCGTTTTGTCCCGTCCATCCCAAACTTTTTTGAGAATAGGTAGCTGACTGTAACAAAAGCAACAATCTGCTGCATGAGGTGTCTGTTGAACTAAATGTCCATCTCTGTGATTTTAGGGTCAGTTTTTCACACATGTAGGTTTGGATTTTTTTCTCCTTTAAACAAACATCTTTGTTCCGGAGTCGGTCTTCATTTAGATATCGGACATCAGTGTATCCGGACAGAAAGCTGACAGTTAGGAGTTTAAGAAGCAGGTCACTGAACACCATGAGTCACCAGAACCTTTCAGTAACATTAACAAGGTTCCCCTTATGTTTGATTATTTCTAAATAAGTGCAACTTATACTCCTCTCTCTTATGAAGAGAACACAAAACATATGTTTTTGCATTTTTTGACTGATGCGACTCATACTGCAGAGCTACTTGTAGTGCGTAATAGAATAAAGTAATAGAAAAAAGCTGCACCAGAGTTACAAATCTCTCAAATAAGTTGCATTTTCCTGAGCTTTCTTTTTCAGTTCTGTTTCAGGAACTAATCAGTGCTGTTTTTCTGACAGTTTTACATCTTCAGGTGAAGTCTGTTGTTTAGGTAATGTTTACTGGGTTATTTTTCTGCCTTGTCTTTCTATTTATTTAACTGCATGAGTCATCTGTCTACAAAGAAAAATTGAGAGATGTTTTATATGACAGCTTTAGGGATATTTTCCATTTAATCTGAAAATATATAAACTAGTAAATAAATTTATGAAGTAATGCAGAGATTGTTTCCTTTAAGATTTAAATGATCACTGATGAATACTGCTCAGTTTTTACTCTCTCCCATATTTTTTCTTTAAATTTGTGTTTATCTCAGCAGACTTATAAAGACCTCAAACTGTTTGTTTTGTACAAATACCCTGAGAGCCAACCACACAACCTCCATACACACGTGATTCGATGCAAGGCTGTATTTACTGGTCAGTCAAATGGCTCATTCATCGAGTTTCCATGGTGACAATTCAAACATGTTGCCAGGTCTTTTGTTATTGCCTCATTTGCAATGCCAAAGTCTCACCCACTTTTTCCTCTGACAGAAGGCTTTTCTAAACTTTCAGAAACTAACACCAACACATAGTCAAAATTTATGCAAAATGTATAATTACACTAGTTTATTCTCCTTTTATCAACAAGAGGTGAAAGTTAATGACACTCAATAAAATAATGTCAGACTCTTTAGTTTTAGATACACAAATACCTTAAAAGCACAGTAAAATGAAAAAAAAAAACAGTGTTAACTTCCATTACTTCCAGCAGGTCTTCATGGAGGAGTCAACACCGATTGATGAACTGATAAATGGAAAATTCTGCATCTCTTGTATTTGTTCAATATTCATCCATGAATGATCTAATGGACTGGTCCAATTTCAGATATGCTGCCTTCTATTATCCAAGTAGTGGTTATAACACCTGGGAATGTAGCGGCCTCTCTGGCTTGTAGCATTTTATAGACTTTATAAGATTTATATACAGTTGTTTTAGAATTTGTAGATGCTCCAGTTTAAAAACTTATTTTTGGATGGAACAAACTGATTTCTAGAGAGGCCCATCATGTCTATTACAGCTGCTCTTCCCAAAATTGAAAGATGGTGAGTGTTGCACTTTGAGTTTAAATTATTGGGATATGGTTTAACCATTTTAGTTAGCCTGGTGGAGATTTAATGCCATAAGAACCTGCCATATGTTGGGCACTGAAATGAAGATCATCATAAGTTTATCCTAGTGCGGTCCTCTGTTGTTTTTGGTCCATACAGTAAACAGTCAAAATGACAAGAGTTACTGACTTCCACCATAAAAAGTCTGAATTTCTTCAGTCAGTAGGAGAACTGATTGTGAAAATGATACGTGCTGATATACAGTATAAGAAGCAAACAAACATGTAAAGCAGCAATATGATGGTAATATTTGTATGAAGACCGCTGTTATTTATGAATTTACAGCAACATTTTTATGTTAGGGTTCATGTGGCTTTTGTAAATGCCTGTTTTAAGGACAAAATTAATTACAGGATTTGATCTTTTTACTCTGAGAATTGTGTGAAGAAAACATGGACCCAATTATAAGTTGTATTTCCCAGTAACAACCAATATTTTTAAATTTATTTTTTTATTTTTCCATCCATATTGATTATCATCATAATTCACTCATAAATGTTATTTTTTTGCAGCTAATCAAGAGGAAAAAAGGCACCAGTCACAGGCAAAACCTTTCAAACTTTCTGAACAAAAACATTCAGAGGTCACAAGCATCAGAAGCCACCACATTTATTAACAGAAATAAAAACTGTTCTGAAAAAAACATTCTAGAAAAAGAAAATTTGTAACACTTTTGACAAAGTCGCTTTGCTATGCAGCCTCTAATTTCCCTCATTTGGTGGATGAATCTGTGAGAAGAGCAAGGGGGAAAAAAATCTAATGTTCAAATTACATTAGATGTTTTTCATGTATGACTGCCTTTTTGCTGACATTTCAGCTCTGTGCTCATTAATATGGAGACCAAATTAAAGTTATGATTGCTTGTTGATTTTCTTCCCTCTATACCCTCTCCTCCCCTGCTCCCATCCCTCTTTTCTTCCCTACTCCCTCTTTTCTATTTGCTTTTCTGCTTTGTAAGACATTTATCCCCTAAGTTTTTACATGTACTTTAAAATATGTTTTGCTAAAGTTTCTGTTACATGCAGAAACATAAGAATCAGTGCTTATATTTCTTAGTAGAATAACTAATTTAATAGCAAATAGCAAACATCCCAATCACACTGGGGATTCAAAGAATGGGCTACACATCACCTGACCTACAATTGCTGCAAATTTCACATCACATCATCCATCCATCCATCCGTCCGTCCGTCCGTCCGTCCGTCCGTCCGTCCGTCCGTCCGTCCGTCCGTCCGTCCGTCCATCCATCCATCCATCCATCCATCCATCCATCCATCCATCCATCCATCCATCCATCCATCCATCCATCCATCCATCCATCCATCCATCCATCCATCCATCTTCTTACACTCTTCTCCCTAGTGGGGTCAGTTGGTGTGCTGGTGCCCATCTCCAGCGAACAAGGCGGGGTCACCCTGGACAGGTCGCCAGTCCATCGCAGATTTCACATCATATAAATCTAATTAGAAAAGAAAGAAAAAAAAAAGAATAAATCTAAGGAACTTAATGTGATCAACAGGTGAGAAAAGTCCCTTCCTTTCAGCAGATCCACAGCCAGAGCGACAATCTGCCACAGCTGTCTTGGAAAGGCAGAAAAACCCATTCAGTTATGACTTCTTTGGGAAAATAAAAACAAAGTAAGGTTTTGGTAGTTGTAGCTTGGGCAGTAGCTCCTTCCAGAATAGAGACACAGCTAAGCACCGAACTAACATGAGAACAAAATATAGGAAGTGTATCCAAACATTTTGTACCACAAGCCATCTTCAGCAAGTTGAAACTATTCAGGGAGGCTACTTATTGATTAAAAAAATGCAAAAATATGATTTTGTTTTTCTTTTTATCTCCACACCAATAAATTAGACATGTATTTTTTCAGTGAAACAAGACAGAAAAATACAAATAATTGCAGATCAAAAAAAAATAGTCTCAAACATGTACCCTAAGAAAAGAAAGCTGGGTAGTTTCCTAATGTTTTGGATAAAATGTTTTCCATTTTGTTTATCTATACTTTTTTTTCTTTCTCCGTCAAAACAGACAATCTTCTTTGAAACATTTTCTGTATTTAGACAAGGTTAATGAATGTGTTACCAAAAAGTCTGTTTTTTGGTAACACTAAAAAACATGTCTTATGTTTCTGACTTCTCTTGATACTATTGATGGGATGAAATATGAGAAAAAATATTATCTTTTGAAAACATTTTTTGACTTTTTGATTAGGTCACGCTTTATATTTTTGGGATTTCTGCTTTTTTTAATGTTGCAGTATAAACTGCCAATTTGTTGATGACTGAAGTCGATTTTAAATATTCAAAGTCTTTCTTTTGTTGAAAGCATGATGGTCTCCTTTCATGACGTATTGAGATGCTAACATGGCTAAGTGCTCTGGTTTCTTAGTTGAAGTTCAAGTTGCTAGCTTGTTTCTCTTTTCTCATACAGCAAACTTTTTCATTCTTAAGCTCTGTTGTTGCTCAGCTTGGAGGCCTTTCGTACCTTTGTTGTGTGCAAGCAAATTTTCTGGGTGGGTTTTTCTGTGATGTTTGGCCTGAGCCTTCATGTTTCTTTTAGTGTTGACAAGTTTTCACATTTATTTGTTGCATTTCTTACTCTCCTCCTTTCTCTCTTCCTCAATCTGCTTTTTCGTCTTCCTCTTCCTCCTTTGCGTTTTTTTGGTCTCCAGGCCAGCGCTTCTCAGTCCATCCTTGCATGAAGACTGACTGGGGGCATGAATACATCACAACTAGCCATCCATGCATCCCCCCCAACCCACCTCCTTCCACTCTCCTATTTTACCAAGATCCCTCTCTCAGCACTTATCTCAAACTTTGAATCTCATGCATTTTAATCAACACGTCTATCTCACGCGCTCCCCCTCTCCCTCTTTGACTTTGCATCAGTGGCGTCTTTCACACAAACAACAACAAAACAGCAGCGCTCTTCTTCTTCTTCCCCACCAGCTCCATGTCCCCTTTTTAAATCAATATTTGCCATCAGCAGATAAATTGTATAATTTCCTCTCTGTTAGAGGAATGTGACGCTGACATATTTACTTTCCACTTGTTTTCTTTTTTTTACCATTGATTCCTTGTTTTTGTGGCGTGGCTATTAGCTATCTGAAGGGGATGGATGGCCATGAAGTGAAGAGCAATAGCATCTCCATCAGAATAGTTGACATTGAAAAATGGCCACCACCTTTTTGATGACAGCGCAGCAAAAACGCACTTGCGCGCACACACACACACACACACACACGCACGCACGCACGCACGCACGCACGCACGCACACACACACACGCACGCACGCACGCACGCACGCACGCACGCACGCACACACGCACGCACGCACGCACGCACGCACGCACACGCACGCACGCACGCACGCACGCACGCACGCACGCACACACACACACACACACACAGATACACACACACACAAAAATGCAGGCAGAGCAGAGACATTTAAATATTCAAACAGGCACAGGCGTTAATGATAAAGGACAAGGGAAAAGTAGAATCAAGTAGCTATCGATGCAGAAAATGAAAAGAGGGGAAAGAAAAAAGAGAGGCAGAAAATTAAGTAAAAAAAAAGATGGAGCTATTGCAGGATTTACGAGAGGGGACGGATGGAAACACATGGAAAAAAGCTGGATGAATTAGGCAAACACAAGTGAACAGGATGGACAGTTTTACAGTAAAGTTACTAAAGATAGAACATTTACTTCTGTGGGTTAAACAAGAACAACAAGAAAAATATGATGTGAAAACATAAAATTTCAAGTTAGGAATAAATATGTCATTGCTATAAACAAAATGGCAAAGAAATACAGAAAAATATACAAAAACTGAAGAAAGATACCCAGAATGTCTAGTCTCATACAACACACTACAAATATGAAGTAAACAATGGAAACAGAAAAACAGATTTTCAAGGAAATTGATCTATAACAAATATCAGTATCAACTGAAGCCAGATACTTACATACACTGTGTGAAAATGATGAAGTTTTTCTCACTGACATTAGAATCAGACAAAAGAGTAAAAAAAAAACAAAAAAACTTTTAAATAAAACAAAATAAAAGATAACAAATCCTACCAGTGTGGTTGATGGACCCACACTGCTACCTTTGTGAAAATTTGTTGTGTGTTCATGCATTTTGTTTTTACCTTGTTTCTTGGTGGGTCTGTTAATGGGAGGAGTAGTGGACGATAAAAGGCTGCTGCTCAGACCCGAGGCTGCTGTGAAGCAGAGTAAACCAACATCAGTGTTGCTGAATAAACACCCAGTGGGTCTGCACCTTTCCTCTGCCTCAAGTCTCCTATTTGATCCAGCCGCTGAGGGACATTCTAACAGGCGGAACTAGTGATGTCATTAATGTACCACACTTTCATCCAAAATGACCGACTTCCTGTTGAGTTTGCGCAATGGCTCCTAGAGAATTTTACATAGGTCCTACAAGTTACACATGCACCGAATTACATGATTCTCGGCTTGGGGTTGATTTCATAAATATTTCCAGGGGGCGCTGTGGAAGAATTAGGCCACGTTGGATAAATGTTGGACTGCATTCCGTTTAGGGGGTGAAGTAGAATCGATCATAGTAGTTTTGGTGCAGCTTGGCTGAACTATATGTACTTTAGAGCCCAATGTTTGGCATCAATGTGACATCTGTCTGCACCACGCTCACATCCTCCACTAAAACCGCTCAGTGGTGGAAACCAAGTTACACCAACACGTCTTCCATGTTGATTAGGTCACAAGGGTCAGCTAGGAACTGTTCAAAGTAAAACATTACAAGTCTTGTTCTTAGTGGCTGTGGCTTCATTGATGTCATGATTTGACCATTGAATATTGTCATATGGCCTCTGTGGACTTCTACATCTCTAACCTGACTGTGGTTGAGTTGAGCAGAAAGGGAGGAAATCTGAAACGCGTCTAAAACCAACATAACCAAAAAAGGAAACTTTCTCTGGTTTTCTTACTAACAGGATGTATATAGCATGGTGGCAGTTTACGAGTTAATAAACTCGTGATTTTAGATGCTAGTCACAATGTATGTGAAATAAATTGCAGTTCTGTTTGATTTTAAAACTGGCTCTTTTGTTAAAATGCTGTAAGTTGTCAAGTACAAAGGAAAGAAAGGCAGCAGTGTAACTGTTTCTCTGGAAGAGGGATTTCAGAGACTAAAAGTTTGCTATTTTCTTCCATCTGACTTGGTACAAAAACACAAACCAGAATAAACGGAAGTGAGCTATTCGACAAGACTTTGTGATGCAAAGCCATGTCTATTCAAGAAAAGAAACAGTTACACTCAGCATCCTGCCATCAAATAATGTTTTTACCTCTGCAGCAGTTTTTATCATAATGCGGTCTGTGCATGTAAAGTGAAATCTGCTGCCAAAATATATACCGTTTTAGTAAACCCAGTGAGGCTGTTAATATCCAGAATTGAACGTGAAAGACATTAAAGCAAAAGGAACATGTAAAGTTTGTCTGTGTTTTGCATGTGTTTTCCTCTCCAGAGCAGTCTGGATGAGCTGATGATGATGGAGAGCCGGAAGACGAGTCTGCTCAGGCAAGCTGCCAGTCTGAAGAGGAGTGGGTCTGAACTACCAAGCAACTTGCACATCAAAATACACAACCTCACACACACTTGGCAGCAACTAGAGGTAATACCCGCAAAAGGACAAACACATTAATATTATTGGGAAGATGTAAAATATCTAATAACGTTGTACAGTGGTGAGCCAGGCTGTAATGGAGAAAGCATATTTCTGTTTTCCAGCTCTCCAATTGGCCCAACAGAAAATCAGCTGCTGGTTTTCCTGAACAGAGCTCATTCTTTCATTCTTCTGCACATTCTTTGCTGCCATGCTTGTTTGTTGTTTCTATGTTCAGCTGACCGGCCTCTTTCTCCAGCTGTTCACTGGCCTGTGAGTGATGTCAGCTAAAGTGGCCGTGTATTTTATATCTGCGAGAGGGAATGCTTCAACGGGAGGTTAAAATGAAACATAAGTTATGCTTGCCACACAAACAGAGAGGAATAATGGAGTATGGAACACCATATGTGTGTGTGTTCATGTGTTTGCATGTGTGTCATTACTTTTCATGCATAGTCAAACACAAAGATAATTGTCTCATGCACACATTCAAAGTTTTTGGGAGTGTGTGTACATTAACATATGTATCAAATTCTCTGAGACCGATTTCATTTTAGAAATTAAACAGCAGCAGCAGCAGACGAGTCTCTCTCTCTCTCTCTCTCTCTCTCTCTCTCTCTCATCCTTTCCTTTCTGCTGTGTGTGTTTCCGCAACAATAACCAGACTGTGATTAAACTTCTATTACTGTTGAGGAAACAGTTGGACTCATTCAGACTCCGATATATTTGTCAATTTGTCACCAACATGCAAAAATACCCTGGTTGGTGATACAAAAATGTTAATTATATTTTCTCTAACTTTGAGAAATATAGGACTTTTTATATTTTATTTACGGTGCATTTATTTAAGAGTAATTTAAAAATAATAACCAGAATGAAAGAGAAACTTGAATTTAGTGATTTTTAAAACAGGGCTTTTTGGTTTTTGTGCAGATGGAGTCTGTCCCTCTTTGGTCTGCATCGTACCATAGAGGGACAAAATATTTCTAATTGATCCAATATTTATTATAAGTCCTGAAATGTGATCTGTGATTCCACTGGATAAAACATCACAGTAGGGCTCAAACCTTTTGTCAAGCCCAACAATGCAGCTCACATTTACAATCATCACAATACATATGTAACTTAGCATTACAGAAAGGTACTCTAAGGTTTGGATTCAAGATAACGTCTTGCAGAGAAATGTTCACTTCTGTTTTACCTGTAATCTGTTGATTTTAAAGGAGCAGCATTACATAAAAATAATACATAATTGTGTTCCCCAGAATCACCATTGAGCTTTAAATTGTGTTATTCTCTCATCAACAAAATACCTGGAGTGTTGCCTTGATTCTTTAATTCATGCTTGAGAAATCCTTGAAATCCCACGACAACCGTTCAGGGAGTGGTATAACAGAGTTCTGCCTTTTTGACGAAGCTTCCCCTTGACGCTGCAGTTTACAAGCCGAGTTTTCTCAAAACAGACCGCCTGTCTCCCATGACAACCCCACTCAGCTCCTCCAGACTAGCAGCAGCAGCAATTAGCAAACAACTGGTGGAACCATGAGTTAGCTGAGCTCATCATACAAATGACTTTTCAGTGAAACGTTTTTAAAGGCTTGAAAAATAACTGTTATCATGACGCACTAAAGGAGTGTTGGAAAGAGCAGGAACTTCTTAAAGAAACAAGAGGCCCAATTCCAAGTCATTACATTGCAAAGTAAAATTGTTTTTAAAGTGGACATGTCATGCTTTTAAATCTTGCCTTTTCACATGTAAATCATTCATGTTATGGTCTATATAAAATAGAACTTCAATCCTTTGGTCTGAATTCCTGGTTATTGCAGCTCCACAGACCCTCCTTTACCTCTGCTCTGAGGCTCTTTTAAGAGCAACTCGTTTTGCTGCTGTCTTTTTAAATGTGAGACATTTCATGCCCCGCCCTCCTCCAGGTAACACAACGTTCCACTACACCCCAGTTGGCCATTTTTGTAGTTTAATAGCAGCGATACAATTATGTACCAACAGAGAAACTTTTTATTCCCAAGTTTATTAAAGATGTCAGCAGCAGAAGACTCGTCCATCCAACCTCCCATGTTGGAGTCAGAGTCTGACCCAGAGGAGGAGAATGAAGACGATGAGCCAGAAGAACCACACATTCTAAAGAATGCATCACCATGGTGTTATTACTGTATTTATACCCTCATCATCCATACCAACTACCTACAATATGGAGCGTAGTGTCCATGCATGTCAGCTACCCATTAAAATATTAATACTACCACAATATGAATAAAGTAAACAAAGCCTCGACAAAATTAAGGAGTTGGCTATCTGTCCATCAAGAACATCACTGAATGTATTTGTATCATGTGTTACCCAGAAACGACAAAAACAAAACCAGATAATTATGTCCAAAGCATGCAGTAACAGTTATAAAAAGCTAGCACATGAGGGGGAAGGTATAAGTTTACATGAGCCTGATTGACAGTGCCAAGACCCTCATCCTGGTTCTGATTGGCTGTTTCTGACCAATCAGTGGATTTCTGCAGATGGCAGTAGTATCACAGGGAGAAGGCAGAGGAGCTCGATGTTTTTCATATTATGCTATATCATGTTGACGGTTTTAAAATATATGTAAAAAAACAACATATTTTTATAAAAGTTATACTGCAGCTTTAACTTTTGTTGGATGGTGCTTCTCCTGTTGTCTCTTGCTTTTATTTTTCGATTATCTTGTATCATGCAGCACCGTATGAGGGGACTGTCTTATTCATCCTGTTTCCCTTTGAATCCCAACTTACCCCAATGAATCTTCTATGAACACTTTTCTGGCTTTTTTTTACTAGTAGTTTTCCGTGATTCATTTTTACTTTGATTGTCAGTTTATTGTCTTAATCAGTATTCTGAGATGTGAAGATCTTTTGCTTATTTAGTCTTTTGTGCTGACATCCTCTTGTTTAGTCACTTTCTTGCCATCATCCCAACATGACGTCCCAGTTGCATATTAACTGGCCTATCAGTGCTTGTGCTGGCATCTGCTGCTTTGATGCAAATTGGGAATTAACTGGAATTGATGTCCTGTGTCTTTCCTCTGAACTATTGTGGCCTTATGAAGAATTTATGAGCAAGTGTCAGAGTGAATGTGCAGATGCAGACGCAGCTAAAATATTGAGGAAAATTAAGCAGTTGTGATTTAGTTTTCATTTTTTCTCTTCTTAATTTTGGCGTAAACACTTTTCTTATGCATGCATGGGCTTTTCTCTTTGTTGTTCAACTCAGTGAACAGTTTGATACAAAAGTACACATACTTCACAATGGTTTTCTTATAATGTGCAGGCAAAGGAAGAGATGCATGGCTCTTAAAACCTTTTAGAAAAAGCATGGCCATCCATTTATACTGAACTTCCCAGAGTCAATACTTACACGTTTTGATTGAAATCTTGCTGTAAATACTCAGCACTATATCTCTACCGGCTTTGCATATGTAAAGTATAATTTATTTTGCTAAACATTCGGTGCTCTGTGGGTATAGAGTGTCTGTGTTCAAGGCTTTTTACAGGTTCTCGTTTAGTGTGAGGCGATTTAATCTTTGTTGCATTTTTTTCAAGGATTCCTCTTTAGTTAACCCAATCCATCTATCCAACAAGCTTGAGAATCTTTCACCGTCTCCATAGGGACGGTGTGTTTAAGTTGGTGGTAGAGTGCATGTTTTACCACACATAGCAGTGAACTTTTTATACTTTTCTACCTGCAACTCTTCCATAAAAAGCCATAGCTGAGACAACAAATTTTTGTTTTATCAGTTTCCAACCTGTTTTACGTCGCTACTTCTCAGTCTACTGCTCCAATAAGAAACCTATGAGAAAGCCATGTTCTAATAGGTCTGCAGTTGAGTCATAATTTTTCCATTTTCAGATGATGGATTGAGCAGTAGTCTGCAATTCAAAGGCATGATTTTATTGTTGGATTTCAAACCAGCCGAAAAGCATACTTTTCATTTTATCATTCAATGTTTTTGTGCCACTAGTGGCTAATTCATACTAATTCATCAGATTAGTATCTGGACAGGAAAAAGGGCAGAGAGAAGTGGAAGACAGTCTGGGTCAGGAATCAAACAGCAGCCTCTGCATGTGATGCATCTGCTCTACATAAAGCACAAAGAACAGAACACAAGAATAAACATAAAGGAATGAACTAATTAGACAATATGTTTCTAATAATAATAAGATCAGAAAATAAAATGAAGATAACATGATCATTAAAAACTAAGTCAAAAAATAGTCAAAAACCAAACACAAGAGAAAACCAAAACCCAACCACCAACAGACCACAACATATTTCTGTACTTGCTGACTCCTGTTGAGCTCCTGCTGGTCCTGGACTTGGCTGCTGACAGGATATTCAGCTTGTCTTCATTTTGGAAGTAGCTAATCCTTAATCTCATCAAATTCTTCAAATTTTCTGTAAGGCTGTAAATTCTCATTTTGCATGACAATCATTATGTTTGCTTCCAAAAACCTTCATAGGAATTGGTCTTTTTTACAGGCTTACTATGTCTCACTATGTGATTGAAAGGAATTGAAAAATTACCTATGCAGAACACACACACCGAGTCAAGCGTATTTATGTTTCAGTTTGAAACAATGATTAATCTTCTAAGCTCTTTTAAGTAGGTATTGTGTCAAAGTAACATTTTGTATTGTGTGTGAACTTCACATCTCTGTAAGTGAAGCTGAAATAAACTTCAAATTAATTTAAATATTTGATGTTTGGACTTAAAAGTAAATGAATATGATAAGAAGTAACCAAATATGAGGGCTTAAAACAAGCAATATATTATCACACACATATTTTAGTGTTTAACATTCAAGTTCCTACCACATGATTGGTGTGTAAAGCAAATTTACTTGACCTAATACATGTTCAAGGATCACATTTGACTCCAATCTCCTGAAACCTTGTTTTGTCCTCTAAAACATAAAGAGGAATATTGTTTATAATATTTTATGAGACCAGGGTTGGGGTTAGGTAATAAATGATGGTGGCCGAGCAGCTTTCAAGTTTCAAGGTAGAACTATCAGTGATAGTGGCCTTTTGACCTCAGAGTTAAAAGGCCACCAATCATAGGAACATTTACTTCTTGCAAACCTTCAGCATGTGAAGTAAACTCTGTTCAGGTCCATCTCTGTCTTACTTCAGGAATAACATTCTTTGGACATTTGTTCCTGGTCAACCTGCACAGTCATTTAACCAGGCCTGGCACCCGCTGCGTTGCCAGGTCTCTTCCTCTATCAGAACTTAAACATGTTTCTTTTTTTTAAATTATTTTGGATATAGACCAGATGCAACTAACATTGTTTCTCTATAAGGAGGAATGGATCACAATTTAATTTCATCATCACTATAAAAAAAAATAGTAAAGTATATCCCAAAATGTTTTTAAAGTGAGGACTTTAAATACGGCAGTATTTGAAGTACAGTGCACCATCATTAATGGCACAGAGAATATAATAAAAGACTGATAAGACAGATTTATTAATGTTGTTTACCAAGATGTTTACTAATCTAAACAGTAATATTCTGAGTATAACTTCCTCTTCTACTGCAACGCTGGTATTATCTATAATGTCCTGATTACTCTGTCATTCAGCCATGTGTTTAATCAGAAACACAGTATTTTATTGATGTATACATTTAGATCTTCTTAATGTTCCATCCTTTTTTTTCTCTGCTGTTATTTTTCAGAAAATTCTCTCAGAGCATTCAGTACCATGTTCTTCTGAGCAAAAGCTGTCATCAAATGTGAATACTCTGCTGGTCGCTGGTCAGGATGTGGCTGCTGAAAGTCCTCGCTCAGCTTTGTCCCCAATGACTAATTCACTGCTGGAGCAGCTGGAGGCTCGAATCAAGGAGCTTAAGGCATGGCTTCGAGACACAGAGCTGCTCATCTTCAACTCCTGCCTCAGACAGGGGACGGGTGCCTCCGAGCAGCTTTCAAGTTTCAAGGTAGGACTAACAGTGATAGTGGGAATTTTATTATGATACTAGCCATATGTCTCAATTTAACCCCAATTCAAAAGAACACATGGACGAGTGAGTTTGGTGTTGAAGAATGGGATTAGTAGAAGATCATCAGCATAAATTAGCAGAGTGGTGAGCCAGGCTTTCTCACTCAACATCCGTGTCTGACCTCACAAATGCATTTCTGGAAGAATGGTAAAAAGAAAAATCTCATAATCTCAACCCTCAACCTTGTGGAGAACCACCTCAGAGTGGTTCTCCTGCAAAAGTGGGCTCATATATTAATCCCGATGGATTAAGAAGGGAATGTCACTCAAGTTCAGAGTTGTGTGTGACAGTAGAAGAAAGAATATTTTTGGCTGCATAGAGCATATGTTTGACTAGATCATCTAGTTCATTTTTGTTTCAAGAGGCACTTAACTTTTACATGTTAAGCTTTCCATTGACAAAAGTGTTTGCAATATTACATCTTATAACAAAGACAAAAAACAACTTATTGAGTTCTTGCATGTCTATGTGCTGCTGCTATGTTTAGTAATGCATCATCTTAATGAGGCCAACCAAAAACATGGTTGTTTTGAAGCCATGGATGTATAGAGGAAACAGCAGTTAGCCTTAGAAGCAACGGGATGTTAACAGGATATTAATCAGCCCACATCACACAGCAAAAAGCTAGCTGCGCTAATTAGCCTAGCCCCGCAGTGTGACTGACAACCATAAACACACATACACACACGCTCACACAACTTGCACCCGCTGAACTAGAAAAGCAAATACACAAAGCTAAATAAATGCATGTATTTCTATGTGCCCTCACATGCTGAGAACTCAATGTACACTTTCAATCCACTCTGAGACAATGAACAGAAATATGCTAATGAATGACATCCAACTTATACTGACTCAAAAGATAAATATGCAAAATTAAGAGGATGACTTTATTAACACAGGTATAATCACATCTTCACTGCTGACACAAACCAGCTGATGAATTCAGTTGCTTCAAGTTACATCCATCACAGTACAATGCAAACACTTTGAGAGAAGAAACTTTTTGCCATGCAATTTTAGTTTTCAAAAATGTATATGATTGATTCTCCATCCAGTGATGGTCGCAAATGTTCTCAGAAAACAAAAATATATGTTGTAGGTTTTACTTCTCCATCTTGTGTAGAAACACTTTCTGAGGTTAGTTCTAATGAAATTCTTTCAGTAACACTGGACATTTTAGTCCAACATCGGAGGTAAAGCATGATTTCCATCACACAACAAAAATTTATTTTAAAACAAAATTAACACAGGAAATTTTTAAAAACGATAAATGATTTTTTTTACAAATCATACATGTAACCAAATGTAATGCATTTATCTTAAGCATTTTAAAGATAACATTTTCACATGATTTAGATGACAAAACATTTTGGTTTTAGTGTTCAAGTTTTTACATGATAATATCATAAGCTTCAGAATTTAATTTGTGATATGTGTTGTGAAGACAGTCCATGATATTACTTACAAGTGCTGAAATTACTGGAGTCCAGCAATTCAACAGTCATGAATTACTCATTAAAATTGCTTGACACTCTAATCAACTTAAGAAATAATGTACAATATATTTTTAGAGAAATTATTTGAAATTATTTCCTACACAAAAAATATTTTCAAATTCTAAAGTTTAAAGATTTTAAATATTTATTTTTCATGATGTCTTACACAAAAGTGTGTAGTGAGCTTAATTGATTAGGAACAATTAAGTGGTTACTTGACACTTGACATGTGATTCTGCTGGAAAAAAGGGAAATGTTGAATTTGTTTATAAGAAATGACTTCTGTTATAAAAATAAAAGTTTGAGCAACAAGAACTGAAACAACAGAGCAACGGAAATGCAGCCGTTGTCACCGAGCAACATCAGCTGTAGTTTTTTTTTCTAAAAGAATATCTGTAACATGATCTTGTTGAGGCATTCACAGTTGTTGCTGTGATCACACACAACATAAATGAGCCAGCCTATTTGCACACACACAGCCAGTCCTAATGATGAAACTCTCTGAAATGAGAGTTTATCTGAAGAAAGTGGGCCTCTTACTTTTGATCATTGTCACAACTCTCAGTGGGAAGCCATTGATTTCTGGCAGAAAGAGGCTGAGAGCTTCAGGAAAAATGAAGATTGGAAGTATTGATAGCAGTCATTTGTATGGAGAGACACAGAAGGAGCTCCATTTCAAGAAAAGTCAACTCCATTTTAACAATCATTTGTCTGTTTTTGGCGTTTGGCCTTGTGAATGGCTTCGATTTTTGCGCTATAGTTTATTACTGTATGAGAAAGGAGCAAGGGTTGCTATGAGTCACAACAAACACAAGTACCAGAAGTGTATTCACAACACACAAATTTATCTGAATAATGTCCAGACAAACAAAAATAACATATTTTTAATTAAGATCACAGCTGACTGATACTATGCAGTTAGATGGTGACTGCATGGCTAAAAAACACTAATTAAAATTTCTAGGGATAACACTACTTGCAAACACTTGCACTTGTACACATAAATAAAAAACAGGTTTTTAAAGAATGCACCCTCTTTGTCAGTTTTAGAGTTTTAACAGATTATCTGGTCTTGCCACTTTTACAGCTTCTAGATGTTTTTTTCTATATTCTCTTTTGTCTAACCTCAAATGCAGCCACACAAAACTACACACTTCAGATTTCACCATATCTGTTTGTTTTACAAAATAAAGCCCAAATAAGAAGGTTTTTAAAATCCCAAGAACCCTTTGCATAAGAATACAGGACATATACTTTTTATCTGACTGCAGGTATCGATCAATTCATAATATGCCTTGCTCAGACTGTTGCAGGATATTTTTGTCCAATATCATCATCTTGAACCTAATGTGTCAAATGTTGGAAACAATAGTTTGGTTTGTGCTGTAAAAAGGTGTGGAAACCTTTCATGGTTTTTTTGCTCAGTTTTTGCTGTAGAGGAGCCCAAAGAAACTAGAGAAGAGTAAACAAGTTTGAAAATCCCCAGACTGTCAGAATGTCATTGTTAAATGTCACACTTTATTTCAGTAATAAAGTGTGTATGACTCGGAAAATACTTCTGCATAAATTCTAAATTCATTGCTGCATAAGGATGGTATCCATGGGAACAACTCTAATTGTAGTTTATTTTGGATGGCTTGGGTCACTTCTTCCACATAACATCCAGTAATATCTTCACTCTTGAAAAGATGATGTTGAACATTGAACAGTAAAGTATCATATATTTTCCAGGCACAGAGTGCCATTTTATAGTACAATCAAGTAACTGTTAACTTCAGTTTTTATAAAAATGTTATATTTATCAAATATGACTTGAAAGAAATTTTACTTCCTAATTCAGGGGTGCCCAAGTCCAGTCCTCGAGAGCTACCATCCTGCAAGTTTTAGAAGTATCCTTACTCCAACAGACCGGGATCAGCTCTACAGAGGCCTGATAACGAGCCATTCATTTGATTCAGGTTTGTTGAAGCAGGGATGCATCTGAAAGTTGCAGGATGGTGGCTCTCGAGGACTGGACTTGGCCACCCCTGTCCTAATTTAACACCTTGATATTGAGTGTCTGTCTCTTTAAAAACTCCTGTTTTCCCTGAAACTCCGCCTTCAGGAAGTCATCACAGCATAGCTTCTCTATTAATCTTAGACAGTGTGCATTGCTCTGAGATGTAGCTCCTATAATACGCTCCAGATGTTTGCTAATTGCTGGTGGCTAGTCTGAAGGAGTTGAATGAAGGACTGCTCTGTGAGGCAGAAGCTCAGAAGCTTGGAAACCGCAGCTCTCAGGAGGAGCTGAACCTTGAAGTCAGCAGTAGGTCCACCCAGGCATTTAGCACAGCTGAAAGGTTGCCATGAAGATTAAAATATTTCTCAAACATGCATGAAAGAATCAAGGTAACATTCCAGGTATATATTTGATAAATGAATAACATTGCAACATGATGTAAAGTTGAAAAAAGATTATTAATGGGTTTCTTTAATATCTGACTGATTGATATAGCTAATTATAAATAATTCAGTTTGATTGTGGTCTGTAGATGATTTATTGGACATAGATAAGTTATGTCAGCAATTTTACATTTCTAAGATTTTCTAAATGTTAAGCTGTTTAGGTCTTACTTTGTGACAACTGCCTTTACTCTCTCTTGTTATATTTCTCTCTTTTCACTCTTGGTCTTTTCTCCCTGCAGCCTCCTCCTTTCCACCTGTCTGTCTCTATCATGGCTCTTAATTGAATTAGCAGTCTTGTAAGATATGGCATCGACCAGACGTTCCTCTGGCAGCCCTGGGCATCCGATGACTCTTTATTGTAGAGAAAAAGCTCTGGGGGACAGACACACTAAGAATTAATGAACTGGAACTGACACAGATACATTATTATATTCATAGCTACAATGTTGAACTGGGAAGAAATACAAATTCTAACTTGCTGCTAAGTATGCAAGATTAGAAGTCCAAAAATTTAGATTTTTACCATGGAATATAAAAGTTGTTATAGATTTATTCTGTTCAACCTAAATTGTTCAGATCATTAAACAAACTTTAATATCAGAAAAAGACAAAGTTTGCTTGGATAATTGGTTTATTACTTTGGGAAAACAAAATACCAAGCCAGTCTAGCGCTGTGAGAAAACAGGATTACCTCAACAAGTTGGTTAGTCAGAATCTACTGAGCGACTTGTAACTCAGTAACAATGGGTACATGTTGGAGATGGGTAACAAGTTATTTTTTTGTATTGATGGTAAAGAATATTAGTTCACTCTTTGCAGGCCTGTTTCAGTTCAGTAACATTTGAGTGTTGATACACTTTTTAGTGAATGAGTCACACATTTAATAATTTTAACTTGGACTTTTCAAGGCCCATCAGAAATCTTTTTTACCCATTCAGGGTAGACTTCGTGTTGTGCTCTGAATCTGATTACTAATTGATGATCTGATCTTTGCCTTTGAGATTTAGTCAGAAAGAGCGAAAATTATTGTTTTGTTAATTATACCAAGTGATCCAGGTCTGGAATCAGCAAACATTTTATATATGATCAGAAACTTTTCCTTTAGACTGATGTTTGCCTTTGTCTAGTATAAAAATTAGTTTGACAATATAAAACAGTAAGATGTAACACAAGCAAAAACAAAGCAAGTCTTTAGAGGGGTTGAATGTTTTTTTTTTTTTTCCAGTGTTTCATAGCTTGCCTAATATTCCTGCATCCTACTGCTTCCTGTCAGGCCAGATTTTCTGTTTTCTGTAATTAGGAATCAACTGTTTTGGTCAAAGAATATTTCATAAGCTCTTCATTTTATATTGTTCTGCAACTTTGAGGAAGTTTTGTGAAGTACATTTTGCCTCTCTAGATTGCAACTGCACACTTTTCTGTTTCTTTCAGTTCTTTGTTTTGCCTGTTTTTCCCCTGTGCCTGTTGCTGTATATCTCTCCATCTCTTAGATTCATCTGCTGCTGACAGCAGATAACACTATCCTCCCTCACTAGGATCATGTTCTGTTCACTCCTCGTCATGTGCTCCACATTCTTCCTTTCTTCAGATACTTCTGCACTTAATCTAGGCCCTGCAATTAAATCTATCTGCATTACATAACTCATTACCACATCCATACTTTTTGTTTAAAGATGGATCCATGTAACTTCCTGTTTCTGATCTTACAAAGCAGATCTATTCACACACTCCTTTCTTCAGTAACCAGTTAATCAAAAACAGATGCAAACATGGTATCTTAGGCAATAAGTGAATATTAAATAAATATCTAAAGATCTATTATGGAAATTGTCCTAATTGTTTGGTTACATTTGTACAATATTTTCTTCTTCGTTCTTATAAGAAAACGGCTGCACACTTAAGGATGTTTGTCAACTGGAAGTAGACTGTAGTGATGCTGTCTTTTGTTCAGGTTTAGTCCATTTAACTGCCTGATAATTTGAATAAACAAACAAGTAATACAAAATGGCAACTACAAAACTGGACAGCTTCCCAAAACTCCAGACCCTCAGGGGTCTCAAGAGGAGCACAAGGTTCATTTTTGCCCTGGGTTATCCCAACTGGGGTAATCGAGTTCTGGCGTATTCCGGCAGTAATGAGTGGGTTTCGTGCAGGAACTGTAAAACCGACAGTAAACCCTGATTAGACTGCCAATTGAAAAATTGCTGCACGGTTTGGAAGAACACTTTTTTTCCAGATACATTTTTAGGCCACATTTCCCATAATGCATCAGTACCAACGGTCTGATCTGGAGCCTAGAGCTGGGCTGTTTAATGAAGTGCTGCCTAGCAACCTTGACAGCATGAAGCAGAGAGCGACAAAGAAAAAAACAATGGAGCCAAAGATTAAACCAAACATTTTACAACTAGATATTACCTGTCTGAATAATATCGGTCTTTAACTTTCACTCATTGGAGAGTTTTTATAACAATGTGTCAGGAATTAGGCATTCTCCCCCGGTATACCGAACCTGGAGCGCCCAGCCAGCTGACAGCTGACGAGGGGAGCTGGCTGTTAATGCAACAGGAGCAGACATGTCCAAAAATGTCAGAGTAATATTGTAATTAGGTGATGTATTGATGAACCGAGCAGATATTTGAGACTTACACACATACATTCTCACCTAAAAACATTGTAAAAAATCATGTTGTCACTTAAAGTGTAATATAGCAAAATAATTTGCTGCTCTTCCCCGCTATTGCTGCTTTGCCTGAACGCCCAGTTTGGACGCACAATGAATTATGGGATATTGTGGGCCGTGAAGGATACACATGACGTAAACGGTCTACAAATCCTGAATTCGGACATGACTAAAAGCTTGTATAAAGTGAGGTTTTGACTACGGCACCTAGAATGTTTTTGCTGTCAGTTGTGAACATTTCATCTTTAGGGTCCAATGCAGGCCATTTCTGTACATCTTTGCTGCTGACACTAAGAGAATAAGTTTCTGCATTGCTGATTTCCTCTCAAAAAATGTGAAATAAGTTAAAAACTGACGGTTATGGTTTAAAAATAAGACAAAGTCACTTCAAGTGAAGTAAAACTCTGGTCTCCAATACATAAGCTACACTGTCGAATAAAAATATCAGTTTTTGGACTGTCTCATGTCTTGGCACATTATAACCACAAACGTCATCAGAGTTACAAGAATTTTATGTGATAAAATATAACTTACATGTAACTTTGAAAGGGAAATAAGTATTTAAAATCTTTTGCAAGTAAAACTCTACAAAGTACGGTGTGCAGAGTGTATTCAGACCACTTGGAAATTTTTCTCCTTTTTTACATCTCACATGTTTATTAGAGAACATTAATAAACAAACTGTGTCTAAAGGACCGAGGAACAGCAGACAGATCAGAACGTTGTCCAGATGTTTAAAGCAGGATTAGGTTACACTGTAAAAAAAAAAGTCACTGTAGAATTTACAGTAACTTGCTGGCAGCGGGGTTGCCAGCCAGTTACTGTAATTTTTACAGTAAAAAATGTATAATACCGCTGTAAATTTTTGCACATGATCCAATTGTCCAATCACATCCCATATACTTTCCATATGCATTTCAGATCACAGTAAACAGCTGTATTTTCAATACCCAGCCACTTTACTGTATTTTTTATGTAGTTTTTACAGCCATTTGTTACAGTGCACTAAGAATATCTCAAGCTTTGAATGTTTAATGGATCATCAGTCCATGAAAACGGAACTTTCTCTTAAAGAAAATGCTCTGCAGCAGGAAATGCAGTGGAAGGTGGTCCTATCCAGGCTGACACCACCCTTACCAGGGCCTCTAACTGGGATGGATTTCTACTGTATACTGGTAATCTGGTTTGGACTTGGTTCTTACTGTGGAAGCAACAGTGTGTGTGCTGCTAAACTGTTGCCATAGACACCAGTGGATTCTACCACGTTCCTTATATAATAAAAAAGCAGCCCAACCCCACTATATTTGACTGCAGACTAATAGAAGGTGATAGTGATGTTCTAATGTTGATACCTGCTACACAATGAGGATTAATGATCCTCCGACTCCCTGCCAAGAACGCAGCCTGCTACATATAGGAGAGTCTTTTGATGATGCCTGCCTTTGTGGTTTAGTTTGCAGCTCTGCCTTATGTGTGAGTGTGTGTCTGGTGAGTGTGCTTGTTGGTGTTTTGAAGCAGCGTTTTCTCGTTAAGAGTTGCTCGTTAGGGGTTGAAGGCAAGCAAAAAGGTAAGACATCGCCACAGTAACTATATCAACAAACAGATCAGACTTTCATCTTCGTCTGCTCAAGAGGGGAGAAAAAGCACTGAGCTCTTTTATCAGCTAAAGAGAGACCAGAAACACACACACATACACACACACACGTTCACACAAGACAAAAAATAAATAGTCCAAAACAGACAAAAAGGCATCAGCAAAATGTGGATAGAGAGAAGAAAAAAAATAACTCACTCTAAATTAACAGTAAGATGAGGAGGGTGATAATGAACATCATCTCAAAGACTGTTGATAATTCATCTGTTGGGAAACAGAAGGACTTTTAGTTTCTATTGTTTTGTTATCTTTGAATGTGGTCAGATAATAATGAAAACTTCACATCTTCTCTCGCTTTATTTCACATTTAAAAAAATCTGGTTTTATAGTCAAAACATAGAATTGCAGTTTGTTTGCAAGTGAGCACTCACAACACATTCCACACAAATATTCTGTTAGACTTTATCAGTTATTATCTGCAAAAAAAGCAAAAATCTCCATGTATAAATAGTGATGTATTGTTTTATTTAAAACATTTAGTTATGTAGATTGTCTTAGATACTCTTTCTTTGCAGGTACCTATAACTTACCTAATGTCTCTTATCAGTCATTTAGCCTCTAATTAACACAGCATTTTACCCTGTAACATGTTTTGTTGAAGGCTTGGTCAATGTGACTTTATTCATGATTTCACACAAATGTAGAATTTAAAGGGTTGAATTCCCAACTTCATATTTGCATATTGGTTATTGGAGGGAAAAGCAGTTTTCTCTCTTACCGTGTTGACCCAGTGACGTTGTTCTTACAACTTTTCAAAGTTTCCTCATCCTGAAACTAAACCATATTTAAAAAGGAGACAAATTATTAAAACAATAACCCTACACCATGATGTAGAGAGCTTTAAAGACCTCAGACATTGTGCTGTATTTTTATTACTGCAATCCATGAAACAAAGCATTAAAATATTTAGACTGTGGCATGAATTATGATAGATGAGAGAGGAACTGAAAAATCTTCAAATTCCAAAAAAGTGAATAAAGGTAGACCGTGTTAGAAAAAACAAAGGTGAATATGAAAAAATACTTTCAGCAGCCAGGAAAAAAGACACAGAAGGAAATCCTAGCAAGAAGGCAGATATGTGAGACAAAAACAAATGAAAAGGCCTGCAAGGAAAGATAGAATAGCAGGAAGAAAAGTAAAATGAAGCAAATTGAAGGTATATGAAAAGATAAATGCACAGAGAAATCCTAAAAGAGGTAGAAACTTGATAAACATCCTTTAAGCAGCTGCAGTGAATTCATTTGGCTCCATTAGTTAGAACTATAAATGCCTTTGCTCCCAGAGACTTTATATATTCCCAATTTATTTACCACTGCAGAATATTTTAAGAGCAAAGCTTTCACCCCTTAAATGTTGCAGCTTGTTGAGCAGCAAAAGAACTTTAGATAACTTAGAACAATCATTAAGGCCTGTTGATGTCACCAATAATTCATCCTAGCTTCACAGAAAGGCTGGATAGATTTGATTATGCCAAACTAAAGTTTCCTTTAAAACATTGGATTATTTCTGTTTGTTTCTGTAAATGAAGTTCATCCACTGTCAGCATTATGGAAACATAATTCTGAGACTGTCGAGATTTTTGAGCAACTTGTTTTGCTACAAAAATGCCATTCATGTATTTGCATTTCATTTTAATATTACTGTGTGCAGAATCAGATGCTCTCCATCTTGTCAGACTTATCCTGAGCTATCTTGCTATGAAAAATTACCAACGATTTTAGTCTCTAAGGATGTTTTCACACCCTGTAGTCTGGTAGATTCGGTTTGATTGGGAACCACAATTACAACATTTGCTACATTTTCAGTTGGTGTGGTTCATTCACACTGTGTCAACTAACCAAACCCTTTGAAAACCTGCCCACCTCCTTGCCTGTGTACCTCCTCGGCAGTTCTTTGTGCAGTGCAGCAAGAACTGCTGAAGTAAACACGACGACACACAGCGCAACTTCCTTCTTCACAAAAAGGAAACGAGAATAGACAAGTGTCAGATTTTAGCAGTTGTAGGATTTGTCTTTTGTCGTTGGTCAAAGCCATTTCTTCCACTAGCACTAGACTCACACATTTATCTTTGCATTTACCCAGAATGCAATGTGGTCAGCTCCATCAGAAACCTGACCACAGCTGCAGTGTTTCTCTCTTCTTTATTACTATTCGTGTTTCAGTGAGATGAGCTGCTAGCAGCGCTGCTAATTTATGGTCATTCTGCTGCTAAACTTACTACATGTCTGCCTGGTGCTGCTCCTGATTAAACTCATAATTAAACTCCTCCTTACTGAGGAGCTCTCTGACAGCAGACTGCATATCCGCGATCCGCAGCTAAACTAAATGATGTTTGGAGTTTCCAGTGACATAAAGCAAGAGTTGATCAAATGGCTTTGGTGCCGTACCCTGCTCGGTGCTGCTAGTGTTACCCCTGAAGTAGGTATGAAAATCTGAGAACAGCCGGGCAGAACCACACCAGATCTGCTAATGGAAAATGAATCTGGCCGGGCGGACTGGGATCAAGGGTCCAAGTCTTTTTTTGTATTAAACTTCTGTGTTGTAAATATTGTAAAGTATGTTTTACTTCTTATGCTACTACCCCTCTCAACCAGTACTTCATATATGTTGCTTCTTCAACCTGCTGGGATTTGGTGCATGTGGAGAACAGATATTCTCACATGCCATATTGTGTGATGTGAAACAAACTATTCATTTCTGCCATCTTCCTAATCCTGCAAACATTATTTCCATCCTGCCAGAGGATTGAAACAGGTAGATTTCTGTATTTTGGTCATGCAGCCCTAATCTCATGTGAAAGGGGATCCAGAATTGAAACTACTCACCTATAATTTGTAAGGTTGTTGTTTCAATTCCAGCTTTTGTTGCAGCCTCAATGAAACTGACTGGTTACATGCTTATTTTTGCCACATGTTAAAGAAGCAACTTTAACATGGAGCAGAGGTGGGCTGCAGGACTCAGGCTTGATATATGTCTTTAGGGATGAAACCTTGAACAAATCTTTGCAGGAGAACATGGTCATACTCTGTTAACGTCTCATTTGCATTGATCCAAACGCACAGCTTGAAGAGCTGCAGTTATAGAGAAATATATTTAAAAAAGGACAAGAAAACTTCTGAAAGAATGGTGGAGAATAGAGAATGACAGCATGAGACAAGAAGAGGAGGTCCAAATGGGGACTATGAAGACATGTACACTGAAAGACACAGCAGAACCTTTAGGCTGTATCAGCAGCAGCAGAGGGAATATGTGTGGGAAGAAATTGTCGACAGGAATTCATTAGGCTCGTTGTGTGATAACGAGTGCTTGTGGTTTTAATTGACTTAATCAACAAATAGAATTAATCAGAGATTTCTAATTAATGGTAATTGATTGAAATTTCCACTGGGTCACGAAGCAGGTAGCAAAATTCTCTTCTCTTTCATCATATCTCTTTATCTATTTCCCACCTCCATTTTTGTCCTTGTCTTTACTTCTCATCCTTTCTATTGCTTTTCTTTCTCTAAGAATGTTAGTATTGTAATACTTCATTTTTCTGTCGTATTTTTGTTGTGTTATTTTCTTGTGCAACCTTTCCTTCTTGGATGTTTGTCATTTGTCTTGTTTTCATTTTTAATCTGTGAATATCAAACTGTTTCTTTACACTGTGAGACTGTTTAGTTGGGTTCCCTTAGTTAATGCTGAATGATAAATCCCAAATTTAATTTATTTAATCCCAAAGCACCTCTTTACAGAGGATATGCACTGACAAAATGGCACAAAAAGTCATTTTGTCTCTCAAAGCCTCCACTTAGAATACTTCAGTTTCAGCTTTAGGGAAAGACGGGTTAGATTGAATTGATAAATTATAATCTGAATATTCCATGCTGCTGAATTAAGCTGTAGTTACCTTTGCAAAGCATTACTAATTAAAGATTAATATACAATTTCAGAGAAATTGTGGACCTTTAATTATCTGAGTCACCCTTAATCTGAACTTCATCAATGGTGGCTAAAGGAAATTTATGATGTGAGCTGGTGCTCACATCATAAATTTATAGAAAAATTTTAAAGGTTGTCTTAAGTCCAAAGTTAGGCTGAGTAATACCTGGCTCAGAGTCGAGAGCAAGTTGCAAATTAGAGGGAGAATGACGGTTGATGTGTGGACTATGATCACACTGCTACTCAGTCTGACTGATTCACAGAAGAAAGAGTGTTGGGCTGCTCAGATGTAGGCTGTCAGAAGCCAGGTGAGTCTAAATAGACTTCCTACAGATCCAAATCAGTTAGAAATCCCGTTGGATGGAGAGCTGGTTAGGAGTTAACCTCTGACTGAGGAGTCAGTTTGGAGGGCTGGGAGGGTTTAACACTTCAGACAACAAAAGTGTTGATTCTTGTTTATGTTCCTGTGGTCTCTCAGCCCTCTGTGGCCCTCATAGAATGTGCTAATAGATTCTCCTTTTACCCATTCAGTGATCACCCTCCCCGGTATTTATACTCCTCTCTTTCATTCAGTTTTTGATACAGATCCAGTTCCATGGTTGCCTTAGCTTGTTGTTTTTTGGGGGTTTTTCTTGTTGTAGTTTGTCTTGTTTGTGGCTCTGGCCTCTTGGTTTAGTAAAGTTTACTCCTTCATTATATGTCTGTCTTTAGCCACCCTGGTTCACGGCCTGCCTCCCCCCTGTGGTTGGTAAACCACAAAAATTTTCAAAGACAGCATGGGAACCAGTTGAAATTAATCATGTTAGATTTCTTTCATGTGTAGTACATTTAAATGGCAGAAAATTGTTTTAGTAAAAATTCCAGGGAATTCATGAACCCCTGATATCTGCTTCAAATGTTGCAGCTTTTTTGATTCCACCTAATTTCTTTATTTTTCCATCAGATTCATGAATCAGTTCAAACCAAACACACACAGGGGGCATGTCACTCAAGTCCAGAAGAAAATATTTTTATGAGGTTACAGTTGTTCTCTCTTCAGCAACACAATAAGAGATGCAGAAGTGATAGAGAAAACCTTTTTATCATGATCTGAATTAACTGTCCTGCATCCCTGCTGACTTTTTTTCATTTCCTTCTTTTTTCTTTGTTTTGCAACATAACATTAACATGTAATTATTTCTCCACAAATGTTCCATATGGCTTTTTAACTAAACATATCAACTTCTGTATCTTTTTGTGCCGATTTTCTTTGCACTATCTACACAATGTTTCATTTGCATTTTAATTCCTTGGTGATTAAATTCTTTTTAAAAAAACAAGGTTTATTGCTTTTCACCAGTCAAATGTGTTTTATTAATTTGCAAGTTTCTGCACGATAGCCGGCGTTGTTAAACATCTATGTGGAACTGTCACTGTAGTTTTTTTCCCACCAGAACAAGTTGTTTTTGTATCATGTTGCTATGCTCTGCCTGTGGCCTTATATCTTTGCAGTTGAGTGTTTTGTTCTCAGTTTGTTCTTCTCTTTTTCAGTTTTCTTCGTTCCAGTTCTATCCAATACTTACACCTGCTTTGTCGGTCTCCACTTCCTTGGTTTTGCTTTTCCTCTTTCCTTTCCTCTTTTCATCCAGCCAGCCCTCTCTTCACGGCTGGTTTCAGTAATTAGATTATTGTGATGAGGAGGTGGAGGGGATAAGAGGATTTTGTTTTTAGGAGACAGATTTAAGTGAGAGATATAGAAGTGGCAGAGGCTCTGGAGGGTTGAAGGTGGAATCAGGAAAGGAGTGAGCCTTTGTTTGGTCTTTTTCCTGAGACGCTCTCTTTTCCTGATGGAAGTTGATAAGTTATAAACAGATTGAAAGAAGAAGAGAAGGAGAAAGAAAATAAATTATAAAATAAACACAACTTAATATTTTGGTCTTGGAAGCCACCAAAACATGCCAGGAAAGGCCTGTATGTATAGCAAAAAATAAGACCTGACAGTCATGTTTTGGGACTGTAGGAGGAAGCCGCGGTAACCAGAGAGAACACATACATGCACAGGGAGAACATGCTAACTCCATGCAAAAAGACCCCAGGCTGGGACTTGAACCAAGGACATTCTTCCTGCAAGGCAGCAGAGCTGCCACCTGCCACTGTGCTGCCATATTTAATCATTTAAATATTTCCCAATGTCATCACCGTCCACTTTCATCAGCAAAATCTTAGCATGAGCATAGTTAAATGTATTTTTCCAGTGTATTCAAACACCACTATCTTATCTTTGCTACTACTTTATAAATTAAGCACTATATAAACTGTATTTCAGTATCTAAGTGTCTTTGTGTTTGTCACTCTAGATTGACATATTTTTGGATTGCCGGTGTTTTTCAGTTTTGTCAACTTGCAGCACTCCATACTTGGCTTACATTTTGTTTTGTGAACCTTAGTTAATTCTTGTGTCCTGGCATGTGCTGACCAGTCTAAATGATTGAAAAACTTGTTTTAGTTTTTAGTTTGCGATAGTCTGGTGTCATTTTTAGATCCCCATCTGTTCATTTCTGCAAGAGCCATTTCCTACAGTCCGTTGTTTAGATCCCCACTCAGCTGTTATGTGGGACTCCATAGCATTTCCATTCCAATCAGTTTATGTATACATTGGCAATTCACAAAAAAGTCATCTAAAAGCACTGTTAAAAAAAACAAACAAAAACAAAGTAATTTTAAGCCAGTTGCACATCCATCACAACCAATCCTACTGATCAAACAATGCAACACTTTCTATTTATTATTGAAATTGGTTTAAAAAATATTTCAATCTAATTAAATGCAGCAGTAAGTTGTCTTACTGTCACTCATTGTCTTGCTGGTGTCTATTTCCAGCAATCATTGGGCTGCAGGTCGGATACTCCCTGGATAGGTCACCAGTCCGTCACATGGTACAGACATATGCACACACACTCACACTGATAGGACAAATTAGACAGAACAATTAGCCTAATATGTTTTTGGACTGTTGGAGCAATCTTACGTCAGGCTTCAATGCAAATTGAATTAGTCATGGTGTTGCAATGGCCCAGTCAAAGTTAAAACTTCTTCTTCATTGACATGATTCAGGAAACCAAAGAGAACTGTGCACAAATAAATTCCTGTAGGACTCAATAAAATGAATCGTCCCCATGGAGAAGTGTAGATGAGTGATCAGGTCATAAAGACGATTGGCTCAAGTTACAAACTAAAAATGCTGGTTTGCTTTTAGGCTTTGTTTGCATTAAATAAAAAGTGACATAATGTAACAAGTCTTATTGATAATCTAAAGCTGTATTGTTCTGATTTTAAAACCTGGTGACTAGCTCAGAATTTTACCACCGTATAGTTAATTTTCAGTTCATGGAGATTAACTTTAATATTCAACCCATCTTGTTTTAGTTTTCAATCGAATTTTTGACTTATTGTTGCAACTGTAATCTAGCTAAATATAGTGTGCGTCTGTCGTCCCTCTGTGTGGCCTGCAGCAGTCGTCTGATGCAGTGCAAGTCTCACTCAGTCATTTTGTTGTTTAAAGCTGTCTCCTTCAACTTAATACATATCTCCTGTTTGGAATAAATTTATTTGCCATCTCACAAACACACCCTCAAACACACACCGGGCTTGTCCTCTTGATCCCGTCTGCAGTATTCTGCATCCCCATCTCCTGTTTAGACAAGCAGCCGAGCCACAAATATGCTAAACTAAAGAAAATGAGGAAGAGGAGAGGAAAGAGAGAAGTAGTGTTGAGTGTGTGTGAGAAAGCTGCAGAGTAAGAGAGTGTGTGCACAGAAGACAGGGACAGAAAAGAGAATCCCATTTCATTGTAATAGTGTTTAATATTTATTGGAAAATGTAAGGAAAATGTAAAAGAAGTGCTTTTCAGTGAGCGGGCAGGATTAGCATAAATAGTTTGGGGCTTGGATGTGTTTGGTCCCGCTGCTCAGGAGTAATGCTGTCCCCTCGTTTCTCTGGAACACACAGAAATATATGCATATGTTTGCACACACACACACACACACACACACACACACACACACACACACACACACACACACACACACACACACACACCCCTACTCATGCTTGTGCACATACCTGTATGAGCAAACATGCAAACACACACACACACACACACACACACACACACACACACACACACAGACTGACCTTTGAGAATGAAAACTCATCAGCATATAGTAATTTATAATAGGCTCTGCCAATCCTTCCTTTTTTCTTCTTTTTGCATTTATTAAACAGTGGCAGGGTGGGAGAGTTTGGTGGATATTTTCACTTCCTTTACATGTTGTTGCTGATCACAGATCTTTGTGTTGAATTTAAACTTGCATTAACAAGATATAATGAATTATACTACCACTAATTGACTTTCAACTTTTCTGAATGACTGATAAAAGAATTACTTTGGCTCATGCTTGGACAGAGCAGTTTTATATTGTAACAGAGACACTTTTCTGATCATATTTTGCTGTAGTGAATACTAATTAAGGACTACATGGCTGGTTAACTCCAAAAAGGCTCCAATATCATCAGTTTATTATTTAAAAGGGAAAATAGCCTTTTTTGGATTAGCTACAAAAGTTGGTATTCAACCATAAAGCCTTTGCACTATAATGACCCGTCTAAGGCTGTCCAGATCATAACCTGAAGGATCCATCGTCTTCAGATCTTAAGCAGCCAACAGAGACAAAGCTTCACATTTTATAATGTGACTGAGGGTGTCAAAAGTATTCCATCATATTCTATTGTTTTATGTTATTGACATAGGCTATCCAGTTGTATTTAATTTTTATGTGGTTTAAAATTTTGAACAATCCAGATCCCATTAAACATCAAGTAGAAGAACACTAACTTTTTATCTACAGTGATTTTTCCATTGTTTTAAAAAAATAAAAAAAGGTAAAATTTGACAAATATTCCGTTAATGCGACGCCCGGTTGAAGGGCTAACAAGTCCAGGAGGGAAATCCAGACATTCATTTCTTCAGCAAAACTCTTTGGCTCTTTTTGAGGTTCCAAAGTAGCGATATAAAGTCCCTCTACCAAGTCGTTGGTTTGCCCCTGAATTTCCACTGATTGGGTTATGGCCAGAAAATCTCTGACTGGCTCCTTTGTGGAGAAACAGTGGATCTGTTTGAGCTCCTCATCCTAACACTACAAAAGAAGTTCATTTGAACTGCTTAAATGTAGGATTTCATTCTCGTACTTATGATCCAGACCTGTCGTCTTTAGTCGGGGATTGAAACCTTGTCAGCCCAATAAATAGAAATTTGCCTTGGGTCTCAGCTCTTTTGTCAGTTCAACAGACCGGAGCAATGCCTGCACTACTACAGACATCTATCTATCCATCTCCCTCTTCATCCAGCCATCACTCTTGACCAACACTTCTAGATACGTCAACACCTCCAATGGAGGCAGAGACCTCTAACCCAGAGGCATCAATCTCCCTTTTTCAGCTTGAGAACCATGGCCTCAGACAGAAAGAAGCCGATTCTCATCCCAGCTACAAACAACTCCAGACCTGGCTGAGGTCATGGAATGAAGAGGCCAACAGAGCCACATCATCCACCAAATCCACAGTTAGAATGCTGAAGTTCTCAAACCATGCATCCTCTTCTCAAAAACACCTTGATACCTAACACATGAGCAAAGCACTCGTAGACCAGACTACCTCAGTACTTTCTCTCATCTTGGATCCTGAGTTTGATGTAAAATCAAACAACAATAAGTGGATATTTGTAGGACCAAAGATATGCATTCACAGTTTTACCTGCTCAGAACTGACTTTAACTCAGTAGAGTTAGCAATTAATTTTATGAATGTAATTATCATGTGGTAATTATCATGACATTTAACATGTTTTTAGTGTGTTTAATTGATATGTCAGTGGACACTATACTAATGTCATAACTCTGGAAAACATTTTGCTTCACCCCCAATACAAAGAATATTAATTGGTCTGTTTTGATAGGTTTTGTGAAATGTTCATTCATTTATCTAGATAAATGAATGAACAGTAGAATCATTGTAATAATTTAGATACACTACAAAGAACAGCCAAATACAAAAAACTTTTCTTATTGTTTAACACCATAATGTCTGAATTTATTTCTGATCATATAAAAACTGTTTGATGAAAAGTTAACTGCAGAAATTCATGGGAATAAATCAAATTTCCAGTGTTAATATTTGGATTATTTTATTGCCGCTGCCCCTGTTCAAAAAGAGCTCAAATCTATCTACAACATAACTGATTTAACAAGCAATTCATTTCCATCATTGCATTGTTTAAAATGCACAGATGTACTGAAAAATAACTTTACTGCACTCCAAGCTGCTAACACAAAAATTTATCATTAATTGTCATTGCGTAACAGTTTATGGAATCATATAATCAATTTATTTATTCATAATCTAAATATTTGTTGCACCTTGAAATAGCTGTACAAGATTTATTTCTACAATTGCACCTAAATAATGAAAGATGGTACCAATGTCTGTTTTGCTAATTATGAAATATTTGTGACTTTGAACCTTTGCAGTGGCACAGAATTAACCAAATAGAGGGAATTACATAAGAATTACATACGCAATTTCTTTGACAATGATTTATTTGAAATTTTTTTTTTGTTCTGATATATTTGAAATCTGCAGAACTTCTTAGACTTGACATCCATCCTGTCTTCCTTCATCTTCCTGTCTGTCTACAGTCCCTGTGTTCAGAAATCGGAAGCCGGCGCCGAGGAGTCGCTTCAGTTCTGAAACTGTGTCAGAAGCTGCTGCAGCAGAGCCAGGTGAGTGAAGGAAAACATGATTAAAAACCTCTCACTTGAAAAAAGTCACAAAATAGATACTTGTCAAGAACAGAATGTAAAACAATTCCAGTGACATAAACTTGTTTTAACAAATTATCATTCACATTTAGTTTTCAAAATCATTTCAAAGTTTTGAAATTGCAAACATGAACTCATCTCTTTGTGAATAGAGGAGTTGTAATTTGTTAGTTCAGTAAATTCCTTTCCTGAGAAGCATTTTATTTTATTTTTTTATCTCCGTTCATCCTTCCACAGTCGGGCCTGATGGCTGAAGTGGGCCCAGACGCGGAGCAGCACCGAGAGGCCCTGCAGCTGCTGTCAATCAACCTGGAGAGGAGGTGGGAGGCGATAGTGATGCAGGCGCTGCAGTGGCAGAACAGACTGAAGAGAGAGCTGGGAGAGCAGCAGGTTGGACTGCCCTCACATTTCCACTATACAGCCGTCATTTCACACTGCAGGCAGCCAGCTGACACAGTTCCACTCAGTGAGCATCACACTGTTTGATTTGCCACTGAAGTGTCTTTTAAAAGACATATGGTGTTATGACTGAACTTGTATCCCTTTAATTGTGGCGCAATCTTCATAGAGAAAGTGGTGCTGGTTTATAAACCAAACCCACCTACAGGAACACAAGCGAATGAACATGCCAATCTGTGCAAACCGGTGGTCTACATGAAGAGAGTTTTAAAAAGCTTGAATCTACTCTGACTAAACCAGCTGGGTTTTGGTCTTTTAGTTTTTTTTTCCTTTGCTGAAATTCTATTAGACACTGAGGTTTCTTTCCTCCCCTTGTATATGCACATAGAAAAACCTATAGCAACAGATAAATCACAAAGGCCAGACACTCTGACCTTGGTGCCTGGCTGGAGAGTAATTTCACTCCTACTGGAGGTTGGAGAGGAATAAAAAGAGGGCAAGAGGGGGAGGAAAACTTGGGCAGTAAGAACTAAAGAGCTTTTTGTGTGGTTCAGCTTATAAATAAGCACTTTCTTTGCTGAATGACAAAACGACTGTCCTCCTTGTTTTTGTGTGTTTGTTCATGATTGTGTGGGAACAAACTGTACACTTACAACTATTACAACTGGCTAATAAAAGTCTCTGATCTACAAAAGTCTTTTTATGTCAGAATATGCTAGATGTATTTCCCAGACTAGACCAGGGATTCCTGGACTAGTCATTATGTTTTCTACCATCAAACACTGCTGTTACACACAGTAGCCTTTTAAAGAGGATCCTGTTTATGGCATAAAAGAAATAAAAAAAAATTAAAGAACTTTCATGAATTTTACACTGATTTTTATCTGATCAAAGCAGCACTCTCTGCAGACAGTTATATTCAAAAACCAAGTCTAAGAAGCAGATCCTAAATTGAATGGGGTCTACCTCAGAAACAGGCAGTGAAAAAGCAGATGAACCAGGTTTCTACCTGAAAGTATCTTTTTGTACTATGATGTGTTTTACAGACACTTTTGTGTAGTTTACAAAACACATTTTTTCATTCCCGTGGTTTTTCATGTTTTGTACTGTAGAGTAACTGGAACAGACAACTTTGCCTCATCTTTGTCTAACAAATGACCTGATTAAAACTGTAATTACTCATTCTTATTCATTCATTGTTTTTACACTTTTTTCTGACATTTGATCCTCTGATGTTCTGAAATTCTGTATTGGATTAAAATGCGTGATGACAATTTAACTACACAAACTGCAGTATTAATCTGTGTTTGAACAACCTGATGATCTGATGTTACCAGCAGAACATGTCAGAGAAAATAAATCTTGTTTTTAAAATGAAAAAACAATTAATAATTGCAAACAAATATATTTATATGCTATTTATTATTTATCCCAAAGTCAAGTCAATAATAGAACAGGAAGAAGTAAAAAACAAAGTGAAAAACTCAGAATTCCTACCCCAGTGTTTCTTAATCAAAATGGTCCCACATTCCCTATTGTATTTATATGTATTCATGTAAAGACTAGTGTGGTTTTTCTATTCATAGCTAAATATTACAAAATATTCTAGTGTGTATTCACACATGAGTAAGTGTGTGCACATACATACCTAAGCATATTCATCCATACACAAATCCATAAGATACACCTACAAAAAGGTACTGGTACTCATTTTATACACATACAGCCTGCAAATTATCCCTAAATTATTTTCTAGATTTTCTTTCTCAAAGCAGATACATTTTCAAAATCATAACATTTCCAGCCCCTAAAACTGTTATTGTAAGTTCAGTTTCAAACATCTACGGCAGGGGTCCCCAAACTTTTTCCTGTGAGGGCCACATAACTTTTCCCTTCTCTGGTGGGGGGCCGGAGTCAGTTTGTAACAGAAAAAGTGTGACATTTGCAGGAATGCCTAAATGTAAAAATATATTGTTTTCTAGAAAGCACAATCAAATCAGTGATTCTTGAGAATAGGGACAAAACAGGTCCTATGGATAAAGCATGAAATTTGAATAAAATATACACAAAATATATTTTTTTCAAATATCTAACTAAACTAACCTGGGTCATGTGAGCACAACAATGTATATTTTTCTTTTTTTTGCTGAATATTTTTTTATTTTAAACATTGCAGTCGGTGGATGATGCCTGTAAAAGCCCTTGTCCAGGAGCAGAACTCAATACATTCTTATAGTTTAAAACAATTAAATAAATACTAAAATTATATATTATGACAATTAAGTATAAGTAGTCATATAAATAATTATAAAAATATCGATAAATTGAATTAAAAATAATTTTTAGATATTTTCCAACTCCGTTGAAATTTGTCCTTAGTTTTTGTCAACACCGTCAGAAATGAAAAGAATGTAAAAAAAATCAGGCATTATTGGGGGGCACCAGAACTTCTGAGGACCCCATGACGTTGTCTTTTCTCTTCCTTTGCTAGGAGGGCTAGTTAGCTCCGGTTAGCTTAAGTTATTCTTTAGTTTTTTTCTTCTGTTTTATTCCTAAGTTGTTTGTCACAACCATGATGTGTCAACTCCATAACTGACAATTTACAAAACTTTGATGAAATTTTGCGAAATAAAAGCTTAATTTTGGTAAACTGTAAAGATTTCATGGACCTGATGAGCTACAATATGGCCTCCTTCAGAATAACATCATATAAATTGAGGTAGTTTGGCATTTCGTCAACTCCGTCAGATGTCAACTCCGTCAGAGTTTTTCTGACTCTTTCAGTGAAATTGTTGTCAAATCTCACTTAATTGTGCAACTAATTCATTTTAATGTATTTTACATGAATTGCATTACTTCACATGTACCAAGTTTTTCATTTTACTCACTAGTTTGTCACCACCTTCAGTTCTGTGTCAACTCCGTCATGCACTGTCAACTCCGTCAGATGGACTTTTTCTTGTTTTTTGTTTTAAATAATATTTATTTTATTTCTTGAGAAGCATTTGTCTGTAAATTGAGTAAAAATATCACTAATGGGGTATTTTAAAAATCATTTTAGATTTATTTTTGTCAGATGGTGATGACAAAGTTCTGGGTCAGGTCGATTAAAAATGTAATTTTTTTTAAAAAATTCGCAACTGGGAGCCTGTACCTTAGCATCTTCATATTTTCTAAACATTATTTGTCATATTTGCATACATAAGGTTGAGAAATAATTAAAAAAAAATATGGGAAAATTAAAACCCATTTTGTCCCTATTCTCAAGAATCACTGAAATAACATTCTCTGGGTTCTTCACAGAAAAAAATCCAGTAAGGATTATAGTCTGTATTTTCCGAACTATGAGCCGCACCGGACTATAAACCACAACCCCAAAGTTTATCTATTTTTTTTAAATAAACCAGTAAACATATACACATATAAGCCGCAGATATCTCTGCCGCTCCAGGTTTTCCACAACTATGCAGCAGCAGGGGGAGAACAGTCAGATAAGGCTTCTGCATATTGGTGTTGCCACTAAATCCTGAATATACCCTATTTGGTTTGCCTTGGCTCTTTTATTGCAGCCTGTGGGGTTTTCCCTGACTGGGAACGAGAATACAACCTGCTGAATGTGACGGATAGCCAATCAGAAAGCGCGATGACGTAAGAACAGAGGGGAATCCCAAACAGCTCACATATCGCGCAACTGAGAGTCCGGTGGATTTGCATGGGCGTAGGTTTGGGTAGGGACGGTAGGGACATGTCCCGACCAATATTCACGGGATATGAAAAAGTCCCGACCAATTTTTGCCATATTGGCTCAAAGAACGTGGATCTACGATCTTTGATTAGCAGCAACAGGCGGTGCGTGGAACGGAAGCTTCTTAGTTTGACATTTATTATGAGCCTCCGAGACCGTGTCGGAACGGTGCTGTCGGGGGTGCGGGGAGGGGGAGTCAGTTGAATCGTCGGACGTTCTTTGATTAGCTGCAAAAGGCGGCGGCTAGCTGGGCACACGCGTCTCCTTCTGAGTCTCCGAGACCATGTCGCCACCAAAAAAGAAAAGGACAGACATTAGAAGTTATTTCGCTACGTCGGCTGTAAGTACAGTGAGTGGACCCATAAGTTAGATATCTATCACGCAACGCATTTGTTGTAAAGTCCGGTGTTTAGTAAGGTCAGCACTGAATGTGAGGTAGAATAGGTCTGTTAATTATGTAATATTTTTTCACATAGGATGCTCAGACAGCAGAGCAAGGGGCAGAGCAGAACGATGGAGAGGTGGCTGGAGCTTCAGGGCTCCAGGTGAGGTGTTAGTTCTCAGATATGAAATATACTGTGAAATTATCTCAGTAAATATGGCATTTGAAGTGTTAGTCTTAAATTAAGTTAAGCTAGTGTGAATACAAACCAGGTTACGCTTTGTTTGCTCTATAGGAGGCAGTCAGTGTGAGTGCCAGTGACCAGGGAGTATCCAGAGGATATTTCTTTTGATCTTACTTGTAACGTTTGCTGAATTTTGTAAAGGAAAAAGTAAAGTGTTCTTGAACTGATCTGCTGAGTATGACTGTATCTGGTTGTATACACAAGATGTATGATATGGTTATGGTTGGGGGGAGGGGGTTATTAAGCCAATGTGGTTTCCCCCCCTTCTCAAAAATGTTCGGTGCTCTTCGGCATTTCACTGTGCTGGAGGGGGGGGGGGGGTGTCAAGGTCCCCACCAAAACTTAGACCAAACCTACGCCCTTGTCAGAGATGATATGTGGAAATGTTTATTATTATATGTAAAGGTCAATATTATGTTTATTCAGTTAAAAATGTTAACTATGAAAAAACACGAATCGGTTCGTGTTGCTCCTGCCTTGGACACACGAACCGATCGAACCTGTTGTACTTTTTATCAACTCTGTGGTCACAGAGATTTGGAGAATCGGCCGACATTCTTAAATCTTGCCGTCTAAACCAGACTTAAGACTCACAAGCTCTACTCATCTCCTCTCGAGCACTGCCCAAACGCTCTGACTCTGGTCGCTATGGTAACGTTTATATATCCCTTCAAAATAACAGATGCGCCACAAAAACGAACATTTTACTTTCATGAAAATTTTAACTCACGATAATGACTAATGGGGGACCTGAGCTTGTTTCTCTGCAACGAGACATCAGGGAGTGATGAGATACAATGACACCCGAGCTGTGTTGCTTGAGCACAGCGTGCTCGGTCTCTATGTGGCAATCCTGGTCGCCACATGTTACGCAGAGCGGCTTGTAATGTGGGACTCACCTACCGGTCCGGGATAAATCCATTCTCCTGTCTCTTCTCTGGGCCTTTTACCCTCTGCAAAGAAACTTTCCAAAGACACCTGATCTGTTTCTTACTCATTTTGCTGTTTGTGGGCTCAATGTTGGCGCGCAAGTAACTGAGACTTCCAATGATTCACTTCCTGCTAAAGAGCCCCCTGGTGGTTGAAGAAAAATTCACATATAAATGCCCAGAAACGCATGCCTGCCCAAAATTGCATCCCCTCTCGCGGGAGCGCGCATCGCTCTAAAGTGTCGCATATTGACGAGAAACCGGACTGAAATATGACCGAAGAGGAAATTTTAAAGATATTTGTAACATTATCACGTTTCTTAACCATGTAATTCCTAAAATGGTTGATTTTATTTCGCAAATTACTTGAAATAAATGCGGTTTTTACACCTTTATTGACACATATGAGTCGAACTTTTTTCAGTCCGTCTCTGTTGAAAACGTTCCCCGCAAATGGTTTGAAATTCTCTGCTTTGTTTTTAGATACCATAACAGCTTAAAAGCATTACAAAACAGAGGTCCAATATGTAGAACATTTTACATCATGCTTAACGTTCTAGTCTGTTAATGTAGGAGGAAATGCATTTTAATTCATCAGCCTGAAAATATTTGCATCCATCCTGTTGATATAAAAATGATAGCATTAGCTCAGAGAACAAGTGTCATTACGTAGAAAAGGTGAAATCCTTTCAGCTCTTTATTTCTCCAAGTTAGCACAGGGATACATTTTTTTTGGCAATTTGCTTTTCCAACCTGCCAAAATATGCATCCCCTCTCTATCCTCCCCAAATATTATCCTATTGATATAAAACTTATACCAGTAGTTCATGGAACTATTCTGGTTATGTAGAAAAAGTTATTTGACTCTTAACTTTTTAATTCTCCAAGTTAGAACAGGGATGCATTTTTGGGCAATATGGTTTTCCAGCCTGCCAAAATATGCATCCCCTCTTTATTTTCCTCAAATATTATCCTTTTGATTTAAAACTTATACCAGTAGTTCTTAGAACTACTCTGATTATGTAGAAAAAGTTATTTCACTCTTAACTCTTTAATTCTTCAATTTAACACAGGGATGCATTTTTGGGCAATATGGATTTCCAGCCTGCCAAAATATGCATCCCCTCTCTATTCTCCTCCAATATTATCCTACTAATATAAAACTTATACAAATAGTTCATGGAACTATTCTGGTTATGTAGAAAAAGTTATTTTACCCTTAACATTTTATTTCTCAAAGTTAGAACAGGGATTAATTTTTTGGTAATACGGATTTCCAGCCTGCCACGATATGCATCCCCTCTATTCTCCTCAAATATTATCCTATTGATATAAAAACCCATACAGGAAGTTTATAGAACTACTCTGGTTATGTAGAAAAAGTTATTTCACTCTTAACTCTTTATTTCTTAAAGTTAGCACAGGGATGCATTTTTTGGCAATATGGATTTTGACTCTGCCAAAATATGCATCCCCTCTCTATTTTCCCCAAATATTATCCTATTGATATAAAACTCATACCAGTAGTTTACAGAACTATTCTGATTATGTAGAAAAATATATTTCACACTTAACTTTTTTTTTCTTAAAGTTAGCACAGGGATGCATTTTTTGGCAACATACATGCCTTATTTATTGTCCCCCATATATGAAACTTATGTATTACATATGATTTTCATGTAGGATGTTCAGTTATGATATTTTTTATATCGGTACAAAAGTCATGTTTATTATCACTGTTGCTAAGATAGTGAAGGAAATAAATCTGACATGCAACCTTGCTAAATGTAAAGGATATACAAAATTTTTTATTTTGGTTTAACATAAAAATGAAAAAAAAAAAAAAAAAATTATTAACTTCAATGAAATGGTATTCATAACAGTAACTTTTGGAAAAGCCTTGCTGCTGAAATGTGCTATACAAATAAAATTTGAGTGATTGATTGAAATACATGCAATACGAATGAGAAGTACACTGGTAATATAGACAAGTATGAATTTTAAGTGCATACAACACAATGTGTCGAACAATCAATTCAAATACATTCATATTTAATGATGCTCTCAATAAATAAAAATAAAATGAAAAACTGTAATAAGGGGAACCATTTACAATCACAATACAGACAATCTTGTCAACATTATAAAGTGGGATTTATTATGACAACAATAAATAAAAATGTTCAACATGACTTTTGTACCGATATAAAAAAATATCATAACTGACCACATGAAAATTATATGTAATACATAAGTTTCATATATGGGGGACAATAAATAAGGCATGTATGTTGAGAAAAATGCATCCCTGTGTTAAATTGAAAAATGAAAGAGTTAAGAGTGAAATAACTTTTTCTACATAACCAGAATAGTTCCATGAACTACTGGTATAAGTTTTATATCAATAGGATAATATTTGGGGAGGATAGAGAGGGGATGCATATTTTGGCAGGTTGGAAAAGCAAATTGCCAAAAAAAATGCATCCCTGTGCTAACTTGGAGAAATAAAGAGCTGAAAGGATTTCACCTTTTCTACGTAATGACACTTGTTCTCTGAGCTAATGCTATCATTTTTATATCAACAGGATGGATGCAAATATTTTCAGGCTGATGAATTAAAATGCATTTCCTCCTACATTAACAGACTAGAAAGTTAAGCATGATGTAAAATGTTCTACATATTGGACCTCTGTTTTGTAATGCTTTTAAGCTGTTATGGTATCTAAAAACAAAGCAGAGAATTTCAAACCATTTGCGGGGAACGTTTTCAACAGAGACGGACTGAAAAAAAGTTCGACTCATATGTGTCAATAAAGGTGTAAAAACCGCATTTATTTCAAGTAATTTGCGAAATAAAATCAACCATTTTAGGAATTACATGGTTAAGAAACGTGATAATGTTACAAATATCTTTAAAATTTCCTCTTCGGTCATATTTCAGTCCGGTTTCTCGTCAATATGCGACACTTTAGAGCGATGCGCGCTCCCGTGAGAGGGGATGCAATTTTGGGCAGGCATGCGTTTCTGGGCATAACACCGGAAAATACAGTTGGTAGTACTGTTATTTCGCAGGGCCTTTGTGTGTGGATTTCTGCAAGTTCTCCTTGTGCTTGTGTGGGTTCCCTCTGGATACACCTGCTTCCTACCACAGGCCTAAAACTTGATCAACTGGTCTCTCTAAAGTGTCCTTAAAGCTGCAGCATGTAACTTTTAGAATTTTTTTATTTTTACATATTTGCTAAAACAATCAGCATGTTGACAAATAATCTGTGAAAAGATCAATCTCCTCCACCTCTGCCTTGAGCTACTGTTGCCGTCTGGAAAAATGCACCACTCCCGACCAAAAACAACCAATCAGAGGTAGGAGGGGGGCCTTAGGGCTGTCAGTCAATCCTATGTTCTTGCTGCTAAATGTGCTAATGGCAAAGAAATAAGTTACCGTTGCACAAAAGTGGTTATTTTTAACTGGCTAAGCTTAGATTTATTAAAATACCTATTGCTACATGCAATACATCTACTCTTTAATTATGTATTGCAAATTCACACCACTTGAAATTGCAAACTGACCTGCTCCGTTCTTTAGCCATTTCTGCCAGTGGCCTGCTCTCAGCTCTAATCAAGTAATCTACTTTTAAAACAAGGTTTGAGTTACTGGCAGATAAAAGGAGTGACTTCACTTTTTACTGTCGGAAAAATACTTGCAATTCATCCATAAACTGATGTAAGGGGTGTTTCTAGAAATGGGAACAATTCCATCAAAACTTTCTAGAAGGTTTTTAAAATTGATTGGATTAAGCTAACTGGAATGCTGCCTTTTCAACAATGAAGGTTTCTCGAATGCATCTGCAGCGCAAAACTCAGTTCATTCATTATCCACAACTCCCTTATCAGCACACTGGGAATAAACACAAGTCTAATAGAAATTCATTAAGTACAGCCATAACCACGTAAACTCACTCCGTCTGAAACACACACACTAACACACATGCTTAGACAACTAGTTTATTAGATTAATAGGCTATGAATGGCTAATACGAATTACCCCCCTCTCTCTTGTTAACGAGACGTAGAGCAATTTGTATAATTATGTCTGGGGCAGGGAAGGTTTCCTGTGTCTAAGCATATTTTTAGACAGCCAAGCTTTCTGAAGGCTTTGATTACGTATTTACCTTGGGATTTTCAGCTTGGCGCTCTTTCTCTCAGAAGTTGTTTTTGAATAATTCATTGCTTTGTTCGAGAGTGGAATAATTTGTGTTGAGACTTATGAGTAGTTTCTGTGGAGTAGGTTGATTTCACTTTTTTTTCATGTTGTTTGTTGTACATGACCCTAGAACATGCTTTTTTCAGAGTTTGGTGTCTTTTTAACTTGAGAAGAGACACTTATCTCAAAGCAGAAAAAAAAACATGTCTTTTGAAACAAATTGGTGCCAAAGCAGGATACCATAAACTGAAGAATAACAATAATTCATCAGTTCTTTTTTTATACTTTGATAAACACACACTTGCACTCACTTCAAAAACAAAGACTGAGGGTGTCCTGTTCTGAGTGATGTAGGACGTACTGAGGACGTCTTACTGGAGCCCAGGTTTACTTCCTGGAGTCAGAGAACAATGGGAAACATGTCATTGCTCCTCTAGTGCTGAGTAAAGACAGTCACAAGTTTTTGTGGCTTGAGTACTTTATGAATTCAATTTAGTTCAGGTTAGTTTATTTATATAGTGTTTAATCATAACACACGTTGTTTCAAGGCACTTAGCAAAAAAGTCACTTCAATCTAGTCATTCAAAGTACATTCAAACTATTCCTGGCAATCAAAATGCAAGCTTTCAAACATTTTCTTTTTCTCTTTTTCTTGTAGGTTAATGGAAACATTCTGGAAATGGGCCTAGTGGATCTCCACCAGATTAGCCCCGTGTCAGTGGCTTCAGTGATAGTGCCACCAGAGGACTCCTGGGAATGGGATGAAACAGACATGTCGGTCATGGAAGCAGAGCAACTAGATGTACCACAGCCTGACCTTACGACCAACCTCCCCACAGCCTTGCAATCAAGTCTACCATCAAACAGTATTTTGGCCAATGACAATCAACCTGTTGAGATTCAAACTGATATCCAGGCCACTCAGTTAAAAGAGTTGTCTAATCTGAAGGATGGATCCTCAATGGATGTTAACTCCCATTCCCCGCCAAACAATAACGTATATCAAGTGTACAGCCTCCACAGTATTGAATTATGCAAGCAGCCGGTGTTTCCACTTACTTCCACATTAATGCACATAAATAAACCTGTTAAAAACAAAGAACATTTTTTGCTGAAGAGCATTAGCAAGGATTCCTCCTTGTCCTCCATTGAATCTCTCCCAGACCTCCTGGGAGGTTTGATGTCAAGTAGCCAACAACGAGATAGGATCAGTGAATTTTGTAATAGGGAAAGTGAGGGTGGCAGAAGGAGCGGTCAGTCGGAAAATAGTCTGCGATCAGATTGTGAGAGCGGGATTGTAAGTGACAATGGAGATTCAGAGACATCGTCAAACTCTGGAGTACAAGGAAAGAAAGAGGATCAGGGGATAGAAAGACAGGAGAAAAGAGACCGGAGGAAAAGTGAAATTACACAAGAACATTATAGTTTAGCTCTGGAAAAGAACTGCATTGCCCCTTATAAAAAGAGCAAGATGCAAATCTCTACGAATTTGGAAGAATGGAGAAGGAATGAGTTGAGATGTGAAATAAAAAGAAGCAAGGAGGAGAAGAAGAGGAGTAAACAGGGTGGGGGGGAGGCAGTGGAAATCCTGATAAACGGACATGGGATCCTGACACCGGCAAACTCTGACTCTGACATTGATGTGAAAGGACTTGATGACTCTAAGATGTTCATGTCCCAGAGGGACAACACAGAGTGTAACCCTGACCATTATAATAGTTCAGAGACTCTCCCTGCTCTCAACAGTAGGACATCAAGTCCCGTTTTGTCTCAGAGCTCTTCTTTGGAGTCTCTATTGGCTCTGGGTATCAACTTATTCCCCTCCAAAGAACGGCTGCATCATAGCGTCTCTTTGGAGAGCTGCCTTAATCCATGCCACAGCCCTGACAGGGAGTCGGTGGGCAGTCTCACAAGTCCCGACGAGATGAACCTGGGCCAGGACAAAGACCAAGATAGAATTAATCTAAGAGCAAGCATGGATACTGAAACAGAGGCATCTTCTGGAGAGCTTAGCCAAAGGACTCTTGATCTCCTGAAACGTTTGGAGAACATTCAGAATCCTTTGGTGGGGAAGATGACCCGAAGTGTTTCTGACATGTCGATTCAAAGCAGCATCCCACAAAAGAACCACTTCCCTGTTTCACCCTCTTTAGGTGGTCAACACACTCCACTCTCCAGGATGTTTAGCACTTCATGGAAAAGACAGCCTTCACTGATCAATGAAAACTTATCAAAAATATCACTAACTGAACTGAGTAGCACAGAGGACTCGTCTCTGGGGTCTGAGGATTTTGTTGTGCTCAGAAACCAGCACCCTCTTTTCCTAGATCCAAACATAGCAACCAGTTCCAGCCCTCGTAGGAAACATTGTCACAACGGCAACAGGGCAGGAAAAGGTGTAGATGAGTCGGATGCTGCTAGTTTAAGCATGGTGGTCAATGTTTCATGTACATCAGCATGCACAGATGAAGATGAAGATGACAGTGATCTGCTTTCATCCTCCACACTGACGCTCACTGAAGAGGAACTTGGTGTTCGGGATGAACAAGATGGAGACGATGACAGGGTTAATGGTGTGTCTTCTGGGAATGAGGAGGATGAGGATAATGATGAAGATGACATGGAAACCTCCTATGAGTTGGGGCTTGAGTACATGAAGAGGGAGTTACAGAGCTGGATGCGACCTCCTCGCACCTCTGTATCCTCCTCATTCAAATCAGAAGCAGGCCTTCTGGATGAGCTGCAGTGTGGAAGTGCTCCACCTTCCACCTTCCCATACTCACGTGCACAGTTAATGGATACCAGTAACAAAACTGGTGGCAATACAAGTAGAAAGGAAAGAGAAGATGAGACCAGACTGAATGTGACGAGAAGTTACATCAGCCAATTTGTCGATGATGTGGAGAATGGAAACATCGACCACAGCTGTCTACAAGGAAAAGACGAAGACGATGAGCTACTCCAAGAAGAGTCTGGCTTGTTCACTCAGAAGAGAGACACATTAAGGGACTTTTATGTGAACACCAAAACAGAAGACCAAGTTGAAGATGTTGGCAACTTGAGAGCTGAAATGGATTCAGTTTCAACAAGTCATATTTGTTCACCATCCAGTGAGCTCCGTCCCTTCTCTTCTAAGCGTACTTCCTGTTTGGTGGGAGAGCTGAGAGGGGAGCTTCCCTGTCACAGTGCCTCACTTCCTTCACCCCCTTTGCTATCTCCAGTCAACTGCAGATCCCACAATGCACTGGACAACAACCTCCCAATTGCTGGAGGAAGGAAAGCCATCACAATTCAAGAGAAGTTTAAGTTCTCATCGTTGGTCACAGAAGAGACGAGAAGGGAAGTCAGAGCAAAAGATTCATCTCTGCCATCCAAAAAAGGCCACAAATCCCACGCTTCCTGCTGCAGTCCCTTCCTCCTGTCGGCCTCGCCACTCAGCGTTGATGAAAGCAAGAAGGAGAATGTTCATGACTTTGTAATGGAGATTATTGACATGACCTCTGTAGCACTGAAAAGCAAAGAGAACCAGTCAGATGGAGCAACCCAGAGGGAGACCAGTGGGTCTGTCCCAGACCAGTCCTCCACCTCACTAGCACACATCCGAGACAAGGTAGAACTTTAATTCTACAGAATAATCAGATTCACACAGTGTCTACTACACAATTGTTGGATGACTAATGTAAAAACATCTGACATAAATTAATATGAGTTTGAAGCTGTCCTATTTGACCTGGTATGTTCTGTGCATTTCAAAGACAAATTATTTCAAAGGAAAGTTATCTGTCTTCATTTGTTTATTCAGTTGAAGTAATTCAATAAATCGCATCACGGATCAGAACTTTGAGGGTGTAATTATTAATTTCTTCAGTAAGTAAAGCAATCTAAAAGTTCATTAGTTTTCAGTCCACATTTTTTAAAAAGCAAAGAGAAATCACGCAGAAAACATTGTCATAATGTAAAACATTAATATGTAAATAAAGATTTTATGGTGTGATAGTTACAATGAAATACAGAGAATGATCAAAGTTGTATATATACCCTATTCTTGGCTGAACTTTTATATTTAATATTAGTAATTCTTAGTTTAAAATCAGATTTCACTTCAGATTAGCTTTAATTAAAGCATCAAAATAAGGCATTTGTGTATGTGGCTCTCAGTGACTATCAATATTGCTTATTCTTACTTCAGACCCTCTACTTAGAAACCAGTACAAAGCAACAAACTGTTCATTTTCTTCCTTCAGGTGCTTGAACACTCCCATAGGCCTCTGCATCTTCGGAAGGGAGATTTCTACTCCTACCTGTCTCTCTCCTCCCATGACAGTGACTGTGGTGAGGTCAGTCAGTGTGCAGAGGACAAGAGTTTGACCCCTGTGCCCTACAGCATCCCATCCTATTGCACATCGACACCAACCCCAAACAGTCCAAGTCCTGAGCTGTTTCCCAGCACCAAAGTGGCAATGTCTTCCTTTCAGTCAGCTCAGTTGAGCAGATGCTCTTCCCCAAGCCTGACTGCCAAGGAGTACATCGGCAGTCTGGATTTGAAGTGTTTTGACGGTGAACCTGCCAGCGTCTCAGATGGAAGCCGAGTGGACCAGCAGTCTTCTAGCCCCTCTCTGTCTGTACCCACCAGTCCTGACTTCAGGAATGAGGAGACGCTGTTTGAAGCCTGTACAGAGGAAGTTTACCTTGGGCCACCTTTGTGCTACAGCATGGTGATCAAAAAGAAACCTCAATACTCCTACCATAAACTGTGTTTAGAGACCTCATTGGCTGGTGGCTGTGAGCTGAATGAAAATGCACCTTGTTTGTCCCAAGAGGGAAAAAGTTCTAAACTGGACAACAGACGGACGGACCACTTGTTCTCGACACAAGGTTCTGGTTCCACAAATGAAACCCAGAACTTCTACCGTCCTGAACTTTGTTACAGCTTATTTTCCACCTCTTCGCTCTTAAGAAGCAACTTCAGTTCTTCAGGTGACAACCTTTTTTCTCCTCTACCTGTCTCGACTGAGGCAATGGAAGAAAAGCTCGGTGAAGACCTGTACCTCGCCTCTGATGGTGTTGTAGGAAAAGTCGCGACTGCTGTGAGTGTCAGCACGCCGCAGGAGGAGAGAAGTCGTAATGAGGGGCCTTCTTATCTTAATCCCTGGGTGCGTGTCGCCCTGATAGACTCCTTCGCCACAGAATGTTTGGCAGATACTAAAACGCTTGAATCCAATATGGGCACCGTAATGACCAAGATAAGTGTCTGCAGCTCTGCTACAAATCCCTCAAAAGAGCCAGCCACCGCCGCCACGCGTATTAATCCCAAAATTAACTGCTCAGCGATGAGAAGGCCTGATAGGGAGGAGGGGAAGAGGAGCGAAGAGGCAGATACTCGATGGGCAGAGGAGGAGGAGAAGAGGAGAAAGGACTGGAGCGCTTCGCAGCAAGAAGCAAAGTCTGCCCTGGTGAAACAGGTTAGTGTTCCATGTATTTGCTCTATCTCCAGACATTATACAGCGTCTTGATACTGGACTCCACTTCTCTGCTTTGGGTATTAGTTTTAGTCAAACCCGTCAGTGGGAATGAAGGCGGTGAAGCTGTGGTTTCTCTTTTTTGTTTCGCAAGTCAGACGTATTTTCCTTTCCCTCTGCTCCCTCTGAGCTTTCTTTGTCTTTTATCTGCTGTGCTGTCTTTTGGTGTTCCTTTATGTTTGTATTCACTATCCTCCTTAATAATCTCTCCATCCAGAAGACACCTACTACATACATGAGGTAACTCTGACTTGCACTGGTCTTATTTAATCCTCTTCATCCCTTACTTTTATGACTTCTTTTGTAATATGTAATTTCCCCTTTTTGTTTATCACCTTTATCCATCCCCCTCACTGTCTTTCTGTTTTAGGTGTGTTTATTGTTTTAATCACTGATTCATTAGTGAAAATAACAATGAAGTTCAATAAAGAAAATGAATCTAATTAGATGCTTTTTTAGATACAAATATTTGTCCCCAGAAAATATACACTCAGTATTGATAATGTTTACAAAGTGACTTACAAAATTTATTGCACTTTTTCCATAATGTGTATAATATATTTTAGCAATTTGTGTATTTTATGTTTAAGGTCAAAATAAGTTAGCAGTGCTATCCATTCTTTTCTTCAGAGGATTGTCTTTTTCACTGTCTACACTTTTATAATGCTTAATCATCATGAAGAGGAAAAAAGCAGGTTTCTCACTTTACATTTTGCTTATTGTACATGTAAGGTGATGCAACACATCACTGCCTGAGAACTTGCTTTTATTACCATTTCCTATGTTATTAATGGATGGTGTCATCTTTTTTTAAATCAGACACACAAGAAGGTATTGCTTCATGTGAGACAGGTTTATGTTGTTCAAGAAAGCAAAGTAAAGCTAAATGCTACACTGGTGATTGGTAAACTTCCAACTGCATGTCAAGAAGATCAATACCTCTGATAAAGTGGCAGTTTGACTCAGTATTAGCTGGTCTTGGCATCACAGTGGACTTTTTCACAGATTCTCCGACTTACTCAGTAAACGAGCTGAATTCAACCATAAAGTTTACCTTTACAAACCTCTCAAACTGTAATTTAAAGCATGGTGTGCTTTCTTCATGACCTTACTTTGTATATTTTGTAAAAACAAAAATCCCTGTTTCCTCAGCAATACATGGTTTTTATTATTTTTCTGAGTTGCTGCTCTGGTGACCTGTTCCTGTCTTACCATGGCATTTCGTACTGATTATTATTATTATCTTATCATTGCTATTAGGCTACTCTGTACCACTTGGTTCTTTAGGACTTAATTACTTGTTACTGCCAGTGCATAAATGTAAACTTTTTTTTTTTAATTATTAGATTTCTAATGTATTAATTGACCATTTACAACTGACACAAATGTCATATTCTTCCTATAGATCTTGGTATTCTTGAGGAATGGTGGACAGATCTGGGAGTTCTGGTCTTTAATCCTAATACATCCTGATGGGAGAGGTTCTGCAAAACAGTCTAATTTCTTTTTGAGACGTTTTGACATTTCGGTTGTGTTGTGCTAACCTTGGATAACCAAAATGACAGTTCAGTGGTTGGTGGTAGAAAAGTATTAAGTGGCTGTTTTTCCTCCACAGTCTTGTTTGTGGTACCCATGAACAAGATGTTAAGGCAGTCAGGAGGAGGAAAAGCTGAATGTTATAATCGGATGCATGTATGGTTTCAGTAGACTACATGTGATTCCAGAAAAAAAATCTAATATATCAAGTTGTTTTTATCATTTATTTACAGTATTTGCAATTTTCTGTATTATTAGTAAAATTGGTTTTACTAATTAGTATTAGTAAAACCCATTTTTATATAGTGTGCTAACACACTCTGCTTCGTGTGCTGTTTGAGTAAAAGATGGAGAATCTGTGAAACTGCAACTTTATCAGAGGTGTTGATCTATCATTATCAGATAGAATTCTGGTAATACCCGTCATCTGTTGGATTTAAAAGCATTCCAGTGCTTACATCCTGCTATCTGTGTGTCTTTCTGTATTCTCTACTTGTGATGTAGGTGGGATTTGGGCCAGTTCTCTGTCACAGCATTGAAGGAACACAGGATGAAGCAAACCCTCAGTGAGGACTCCTTCTCAGATGAGAGCAGTCAGAGTATGTTAACATGTAACATCCTATTACTTTGTGGACGAGATTTTTTTTAAAAATCACACCTGCTTAAAAATAAAATCAAAATCTTTTTTTTGTGGAAATACAACCAGGCTTTACATATCAGTTCATCTCCGTTCAAGTCTGTTTCCATGTGCTTTTAGAATCCAACAGACTCAACAAAACAGGCAGTTTCTTTTGTCAGTCCTTCAACTATGAATCCATCCAGATTTCAGTTCCCACCCAGTGATTACATGCCAGTTATAAATTACTTTCTGATTATTTATTCACTTTCATTGACATGCGTTACAAAATGGGTTCCACATATTCCAGGTCCTTAATATAGATTTTAAAAACTGAATTAGAATTAGCTACAGTTGAATATTTTTTTATAAGTAGATAGTAAAATTATTCTTGTTTCCTTTTTCAAATGTGTTAAAATCTAAGCAGAAATAGAACATGAACAAAAGGACGTTACTGACAGTCTGTGTGTGGTGTGTGTGTGTGTGTGTGTTTTAGTGTATGATGTGTGCGCCCTATGGGTGCCTCCAGGGCTAAGCAAAACCTCCTGCCCTCATACTCTAAACACACAAATGTGCACCTGCACATCCACACACACCCCTGAGGGCAGGGCATGAGAGTCCAGGTAGAAGCTATGACAGCCCAACAGCTGCGGGTTAGACAGACACACTACTCACAATCACACACACACAAACACACGCGCGCACACAACAGAGGACAAACTTACATAGACACCTATATACAAAGAACCAGAAAACCAAATCCCAGTGAAAACGCACAGTGGATGTAGCGCTGCGACGAGGGACACACACCTTACCATCATCCAGACATCATATCTATGATGCGTATAGCTGGTCCTGACCTCCATGACGTGGCTGAGTCTAGCCCACCTGTTCACACACAAACACACACAAACCCACTGTACACACAAACACAGGTGCAATTAAAGCAATCGTGAATGCAACTCATGATGTGCTCTGTGACCCAGACAGCAGAAGGTCTACAGCAAAACACACAGGAGAGTATGGGAGTGTGTGTAGTGTTCAGGTTTTATCACTGACTTGCATTTAAAAAGTTTCACCAGACAACAGCCTCAAAAATAAATCAAAATAAATAATATACAAACATGTTAAAAACTTTCATTCAGTGAATGAGAGCATAGATTTTATTTATTTAATGCTAAATTGAATATATTTAGCATTTAATTTTCTTAAGTATTGTGCATACATCTGTATTATATTGTATCACTTCAGTGATGAGATCTAAACAATATCCATGAAATCATGCAGACTGCTACAAACATTTGTGAAGGAATAGGAAACTCTAATGGTGTGTTCACACCAAACACACTATAAGAACTCTTTGGTGTCTTTGAACAAAGATCACCATTTTTATGCAAAGCTTCATGGAATTGGTTCCCATGACCAAGCTTCTGCATCACCCACTGCAATGCAACGCGTCAGAAGAATCAGTGTAAAGTTTGCCACCAGTGCTCTGTTTGGGGCAGAACATCTTCTCTGACCTGGGGAGGACATTCTACCCTTTTCTGGATCAAGATCATGCTCTTGTATTTAGAGGCACTTATTATCATCCAGACCACTTCAGACTTGACTGCAAACTGTTCCAGTGACGCCTGGAGATCACGGTCTGATGAAGCCATCAGAACCACATCAGCTGCAAAAAATAGAGGTCCCCAAAACGGATCTTCTCAACACTTTGGCTGACCATAAAGGTTATGACCATAAAGGTTATAGTCAGAATCTGTGACAACTGGCAACCATGATGGAGTCCAACTCTGACCAGAAACAAGTCTGACTTACTGCTGGCAATGCAGACAGATAAAGTTCTGACTCCTTGCTTTCAAAGTACTGGCACTGGACTATTGTGTTTTTGCACCAAACCTTAGTTCAGATTATCCTCCTTTCTGGAGTCCTAGGACGTGGAGGTGAAGACGCTCCTGGTGGGACTCATTTGTTCTGCTGAGGGACTTCAATGTGAGACCTGTAGGATATGAGTACATTTTGGACAATTATTTACTTCCAACTTTGTGGAAGTAAATAATTGTCCCTCTATGGAGAAATTTGACCAGTACAGCTTTAAACTTGGAACCGAAATTCACCCAACATCACTTCCTGCCAGGTGTGTGTTGGGAAGAATGTTAATTGATTCCCATAAGTGTATTATTTAACCCTGTGTTGAGCCTTTCTGAAGTATTTATTAAGCCAAAGCGAGTGGGCAGACATCATAGAAATGGATTAAAAATGGGATGTCCCTCAAACGTATGGGTGAGAAGGCAGGCAAACAAAGACTTTTGGCAGTAAAGGTTTCATATGTAAAAATTGAAAGCGTACTATGTTTACTATTTTCACTAACATGAAATTAAATAATCTTTTCTATTTCCTTCAGAGACCATCTGGGTTGGTGCAGGAGTCTGAAGGATGCAATTGTAGGTCTCTCTGAGCGTCTCCCTCTTCTGCAGACTGCTACCTGCCGGATCTTCGTCTTCTGACTCAACTCACATCTGGTGTCAGGAGGACTTTCACCGGAGCTGCACAGGTTGGGATTGGCCCAGCTCACAAGCCTGATGAGTTGGTGAATTTATGATCATGAAGCAGTTTTAAAGAAGTTTCCTGAGGATATTTCTAGGTTCTCTGCGCTCTTGCTTGAATGTAGAATTTAAATGCATGTACACTTAGTAAAAAGGTAATTGACTTATTTAAAGGTCTGACAGATTTTTTTGAATATTCAAGGGAATAAGTAAACATTTTAGATAATTTAGTGTGTAATCACCTTTTTCAGGGAGGCTGCAGGAAAAAATAGTTCTCCATAGGAGTACTTTGTCAGACATTAGTCCCAATTCATGTTCCATTGCTATATTTTGTATTAACCTTGGTTTCAGTGAAAAATGACATTGTCTTTTCAAGTGTGATTGTCAACATCTAAAAAAAATCCACGATTTGGTCTTGAAATTGTGCTTTTTTGAATTTGGGCTTTGAGACACTGATACCAAACATCACCTGATCGTTGAGTTGTTTGACCATTTGCAATAGCACATTCAAACCAAATGGAACAAAAAAGAAAAACCTAAATGACTGTTTCCATTCCTTTACAGAGATGGTTGTGAAGCTGAAACACAAAGAGAATGCAGCTTTTCAACATATATTGAAATAGTTTCATGTTTTTGTCCCTCACTCTCCCATCAGGACATGATGCAGGAGAGGACAGCAGTGGGCGAACATTTGCAGAATATTAACTTCCTAGTTTTTCACAATATGTTACCTTATAAAGTATAAAGTTCCAGTCATTTCCAGTTTCTAAAGCTCTAGCTTCCGAACCATTAATTGGTAGACTTCAGAGTTTCATTGCACTGTTGATGTAATCAGCTTTGGTAAATTTCTTGATTTCTAAAAATTGTGCCTCATTTGCATAGTGAGAGGTTTCATCACAAACTAAAAATATTCACACAGTAAGTAGTTCTTTACTAAAGGTTTCATGTTTTACAATGAAAATAAGAACAGGTGAACAAGAGCTGAACTATTCTCAGAAAAACTGCAATGAACAGTCCAGCTAATATTAAACACCTGGATTCTTCATTTAACCATAAGAACTAAGACTTCAGAGACCCGTGGAGCTCCATTAGCCCCCCTCTACCACAGACATGGTGACCCATGTTGCTACCATAACAACTGCTAAGCAAAGGCTTGCCACACATCCAGAATGTGACCAATGTCTAATCCTTCCATCAGTATTTTCTATTTAGGGAAAAGGGAAATTTGGGCTAAATAATACTCTATATATATATGTATGTGTGTGTATATATATATATATATATATATATATATATATATATATATATATATATATATATATATATATATATATATATATATATATATATGCTGTTTATATATATATAAACAGCATATATATATATATATATATATATATATATATATATATATATATATATATATATATATATATATATATATATATGCTGTTTATATATATATAAACAGCATCTTGAGATCTGTTTATCTTGAGATCTTGAGATCAGCTGAATTCACTCTCCTTCAAGTCCATAACATAGATACTGAAAGTTATGCAAAAAGATTTATAGAATTATGTATGCTTTGTATGGTGCCTTGCAAAAGTATGTACACCCCATAAGCATTTTCACATTGCTACATTACAACCACAAACATGTAGGTATTTTATTATTTTATGTGATAGATTAAGACATAATAATTAAGTGGAAAGAAAAAAAACATACATCATTTGGTTTGAATTTGGATCTTACTATTCCTCTTACTCCTTTACTCTGAAACTCCTGGATAAAATTTCATGCTATGAAAAACAGCCCAGTTGATAAACAGACCAGCCTTTGGTTAAAGTACTCTCAGTATAAAAGAAGGACAGTTCTGGAAGGAAACCGTTGAAAAGACTGAAGACAACCAGAAAGCTGCAGTAGGCATGTTGTCATGAACACAGATATCGGAATAAAAGGCTGAGGAGAATAAACATTTAAACTATTTAGTTTTAAAGTCTTCGTGAGGCCTCAACAAAATGTAAATGAACAAAACACAATGACAAAGTTGGGAAAAATCGAGCTAGAGGTTGAATACTTTAAGATGTAAACTTTCATAATCTAAGAGGAAACATGGGTGAAACATTTAGAAGGAAACTTGAGTTTTAAATGGTTTTAATGAGGCGGTGACTGAACAGCATCTGTGAGTTTCAGAGCAACTTTTGTCAGATTAAATGTTCAAATGTGTTTTCTATGCATTTTTGTTATAAAAGATATTGTTGGAATGATCTTAAATTGAAAATGAAGTTTGTTTTTTCTGGGGGGGTTTCAGTTCTTTGCCCACGCTGCTTTCAAAAACAGTGTTATATTAATTTTGTTAAAATAAAAAATAAAAATAAAAAAGAACAAAAAAAAGATTTCTGGACAGGCCAGAATCCCACAAAACGTCTGGCTTAGATCAAAGATTGTCCATGTGTTGCAATGACCTGGTCAAAGTTCATACTTGAATCTAAGTGAGATCTGAGGCAAGAAGACAGTTGTTTCCAGATGTTTTTCATCCAATCTGAATGAACAGAATCAGTAAAAAAAAACTGAAATTAGTCCAAACTGTTCTGTTCAGTGCTGTAACTATTCTACAAAGCACACCCTAAAAAAATTAATACGCCACACTTTTCAGATTTGTGTTTTATTGAAAAACGTATTGTAAATCCATAAAGTTTTCCTTCTACTTCACATATATGCTGTACTTTGTGTTGATGTATTAAATAAAATGTGGATAAAGCAGATTAAACTTTTGGACTGACAAGATGTGAAAAAGCTAAAGGGGTGTACATACTTTATCAAAGCACTGTAATGTTTTTAGGGAACAATAAACTGTAACCTGGAAGCTGCAACGAAGGTCAGACTCCAGAACAGCTTGGTCTTTCTCTAAAATGTACAGCAGGAAAGGAAACGGCAGAGTGCAGTGGACGCTTCATGGACCTTTATGTGGAAAGTAACTCCTAAATATTCAAGAAAAATCTGCCTCTTCACTGAGTATTTTTTAGTACATTTCTAAAATATTCTAAAGAAAAAGCAGTTTGAGAAGTTAAAACACATCAGCACAGTGCTGCTCTGTATTTTTGCTTGGTACTGATTGGACCTCCAAGAGAGGAAATAAGGAAGACAGTATAGATGTTCTTCTGCAGTGCTAACACTGGCTCCACTGACAGCATTAATGCATATTAAGATATGTTTGGAATTAAAACTATTAAAACAGGCATTTCTAAGCAATTTCAGGAGATGCTTCAAGTTTTAGTGGATTTTAGCTATCCACAGGTGGCTGTGGTCACTAACATTGACAATACTGGGGGCCCACTGTGTAGATGAGAGCAGGGTCTGACAGGACAATGAAGTCAAATAGTGAAGTTGAACTTATATTAAAAGTTAGCAATTCCTTCTTTTAAATTTTTCTTTCTTCCCTCCTTCCTTCCTTCTCTGTATTCTACCACAAATCTCTGATGAACTCAGTAAGACGTTACCCTGTATGCCGTTCTTGATGCTGCCGTTGTGAACACTGATGATCTATTTCCTGTATGCACTCCTTAAACTACGCACTGTAAAACCAATGTGCTGCTTGCTTCATACCTGTAGGTCTTTGTCTAGATTTGTAAAAGATTTCAGGATTCACTTGGTAAAACTCATGACCTAGAGTCACAGAAACGGCCTCCTCGTCTGTGTTTGAGATGTTTGACTCGGTAGACATGTTCTCTATGGACATCACTTTAAGAATAATGAAAGACTTGAAATAAAGTTCTGTTTCTGAAGCAGGGAAAACTTCTGACTGAACAGAGACAGTGTCGGCACTCTCCCCATGTTCACCTTTTCAGCTCTGGTAAAACTTTACGTGATTTAAAGTGAAATCTGTTTCACTTTAGATTTAACACTAATTGTATGTTACTAACTAGGAAATATTTGTTCTATCAGGACACAGACTGTCTGGATTTTACCAGTTTGCTTGTTTTTTTTTATTATTATTATTTCAGCAGCTGACTGAGGAATTATGATTTTTCCAGAACATTTTGTATTTGTATTCTGCTGGGATGTGAAAGTCATTTTCTTTTTACCTTAAAGCATGTGGAACCAAATATTTTCACTCCTTCCTTACAGTAGCTTCACCAAACTACAGGGTGAAATAATTGTCTTTTAAATGGTGTTTATCTATGCAACACAACCAAAGTTAGCAAGAGCTAAAGCAGCGTTGTGTATGAGTAAAGGTTCACTGATGCGCGTTGTGTTAATACTTCTTGGATTCTGTAACATTTATTATTTGTGTTTTTGTTCTTAAGCAGCTCCTGGTATGATGAGCAGTGATTGAAGTGGGACTGTTTTCCAGAGGCGTGGAAGGATGACAGGGAGTGAAGGGTTTAGTATACTTCTGTGCCTTGCTCTGCTATTTATTCTCATACCTTTTATTATTTCAGAACGCGTCTCCCTGTTAGTGAATAAACAACAATCAAGAAAGAATAAAATAAACACAAGAGGCCTGTTCAAAATTCAGTGTACAAAGCACAGGAGGAACTCTAGTTGTATGTGTTTTACTGTGTATTTCATTTGTGATATGGGTTTTCTTTAATACCAATAGGAGCTTGACTGCATGGTTTCTGCTGACTATATTGTAAAACTAACTGCTGAAAAATAAACTTTACCGGAAATAAAATCATGAGATGTGATTTTTTTTGGGGGGGTAATTTTATTATTGTGTTAACCATAATAAGAGACTGTGTTTCAAATCGAAATCAAACATGAAGTACATAAATTTCATAATGTCAGTACTAGATTTATTAAGTAACAATAGAAAGAGACAAAAAGAGGCTGTGAAAACATCCATACTTGCTGGAGGTGAGACCTTCTTCCGATGGTTCCCTGAACCAAGATCAGAGCAGAAAGCTTTCACTGTGGCTTTAAAATTAGTTAAAATATAGATGTTATGGCTGAGACTGTCAAAATATGCAGTGTTTAGGACCTTGAATTTGTCATTAGCAGAGATTGATTGCTTGGAAAAAATGTTTGAGCTTTTATTTTGAATGGTAATGAATCATTTAGAACTTAGTACGCTTTTCAAGTGTTTCATAAGTATCTCATACTCAACTGTAATGGTGTAAAGCATGAAACTGCACTCAGCCAACTGGATAACTCATCAGCTTTATTAACAAGGTGAATGTTTATGCCTTGGTTTCTCTCTAAAACTTAAAAAAAATGTTTTGAAAGAAAGAGTAGATTCTGTTGTCACCTTGATTGTGTAATGTTCTACAAACTGCTGTTGTCCAAAGGCTCCTGGTGAGTCTGATGACATCACAACTTGTGTCTAGTGCTGACTCAGAGACCCAGACTCCAACAAACAGGTTCTGCTGGGTTGTTCATCAGGGCTGATCATTTAATCAAAGATGTGGTTGGAACATTTTTGTTCTACTTACTTTATTCTGTTTATTTATTTTTTCCAAAATTGATTTAAGCTTAAACATGAGGTGCAGTGTAAAGGCAGCGCAGTAGTTACATAGTTAATATTGTACCATTAACATAGAAACATAATTGGGCTAGACCATACTCAATTATACACACATATACATCTACATGAGATACATGAAATGGATCAAGTCAGAATAAACATACTGCGTTAGCGGACAAAAACAGATGCATCAAAAAATAAATATAAAATGGAGCACAGTATTAAATATATATAAATCTATTTCCCTCAACCCATTCAAACACACATTCAGAGACAAGAAAACAAAAAAAACAACAAAAATTCAGGTGCCAACACTTTGTCTACTCTCATCAGGAATCCTTCATCTCAGTACGTGGAAAACCTGGAGTGGCTGACCAGTGGGGAGTCGGATCTGTTTCTGATTCACTATCTGACAGCATGTGGGAGCATGAGATCAGATAGTTCAATAATTCAAACTGATTGAGGGATCCTTTACAAGAAGATGGAGACAAAATTATTTACTTAGTTTTTATGGAGCAGCACACTGTACGACAGTTCTCTCACTACATATGCAATAGGTGAACAATTTTCTGTGTGATGAACATTTTATATTTAGTTAAACTTTTTTATCAGGCAAAACATGAAGAATAATTTCTTATTTACAACATCAGCCTGAATATGCTATATGTGCACTTTATACAGTTCTTCACACACTTGCTGTTATTGTGGCATTTTTGGATAGTAACGCCACTTTTCCCTGATGTCTCCCTATAGCAACACACTGCTACGCATCCTGTAGCCTTTAGATGAATCCCTTCTCCAACACGGCTCAGTCAAATCAATGGCCCATCTTCAGGCGCCTTAGCGCTAAATGACTGCTGAGGAGGCAATTTGGTTCAGGTGTTTTGGAGAAGGAGCATTACATGGTTAAAGACAGTCACTCTCCAGGCCTGGAGTGACTTGTCTTGAGTGCACCAGTCTTGACTGACTGATGACGTTTTCACAGTTTACTATTCTTTAGCCTCCAATATGTGGTAGGATCATGCAAGATAAGCACCTCTTCTTGATTTACCCACCAAGAAGTATCCTCTTGGAATTCTCACCCATACTACAGAATTGGAGTTACACAACTAACAAAAGATCTCTAATTGGCTGACCATTTGATCCAGAGCTCTCATTGGCTGACCATTTGGTGCAGAGGAATCCCAGCACTCACACTAGGAACCTCACGATAAAACCTTTTTCTGCTTTTTTTTTTTTTTTTGCATGTTATATTTTCATCAAACGTCTCTATCCAAAGTATTTTACTGGTTGTTGTAAGTTACTGCTACTGCGGTACGGCAGCATTAAATACTCTGACAATGTCTCATGGATGCCATGCAGATTTTTGATGTTTTAGTCACTTGATAACAAAGTCAGGCTTGGAGGTTTGATTATTTCTCAAACAAGTAGTTATGTGCCAAGCCCCCAATCATCAGACTGTTTTTTTTTTTAAGTCTCTCAAAGACGTTTCTATTTTCCCATAATCACTTGGGTTTTCTGCCCTCCTCCCCTCCGGCTGCACTAACAGAAGATGCATTTAAACTGCTAAGGAGAAGAACAACAACCAAAAACTGAATTAGATTTATCATACACACACTTCAGGAAATATTACTGAGCAATAATTGATGTTTACTTTATGACAAGGTGGTCAGAATCAGAAACAGGTAAGTGCTGCTGATGACACAAAGAGCAGCATCTGAATGATGATGAGGATGATGAGGAGGAAGAGCCAAACAAGTTGCAGTAATGTGACACTGAATGCTAACTCCTTTCCTGACTCTTCTTTACTGCAAATCATTTTGTCACCAACTTTATAGTGGGTAGGTGAGCATATTGAAAACATTCTGTTAGTTTTTGGAGGGAAATGATCAATGTATACATGTGTAAAATTGATGCAGAAAAAGAAAATAAATTGCTGATGTTTTGATATGACTTTACTGACATAATCTATGTTTTACTCTACATAATTTTGATTTGGCTATTTTTGTTTTAGTTTCTTCCCTCTCCATTATGAGGGCCTTAATTTCATTCTATTATGCCCAATGAATTACAGATACAATTTTGATGATGAATTTGATCAAGATTTTTGTTGCTGCTTTACAACCAACTTACACATAAGTTTAAAACAATGCTTTATTAATTCATAAAGCATTGTTCGCATTTGTTTTCAGCCCATTTCATCAGTGATTAGGGACCCCTGTATCTTATTTAATCAAATTTAAATAGACTTTTTTTTTATCCCAAAAGGAAATTAAATGTTGTAACTTATATTATCCAAGGCTATAGGCAGTAAGCTCTCCTGTAGCAGTCTGTTTCACAGTGGTATTGAAGAAACATCTGACTGAAGACTACATGTTGTTGCATGACCGTCTCAAGAAGATAATGCAGTGGGCTGTCCATCATTTTCTTGATTTAATGAAGAATTCTTCTTTGCTTCATCAACTCCAGAGGTTCCACAGCCATTCCCTGAACAGAACCAGAACCAGAACAGAACCGGAACTAGAACAGAACAGAACCAGATCAGGACCAGAACCAGAACAGAACAGAACCAGAACCAGAACTAGAACAGAACAGAACCAAATCAGAACCAGCACTGAACCAGCCTTCTTCTTTTTAACTCCATGGCTCTGATTCTGCTGCTCTGATCATTTTATGATCTGGTTTTTCTCTTGAGTTTTCTCATTTCATACCTAAACAAAAAGCATCTGGATACAAAGGAACACAGTCAACAAGTTATAGATGAAGTTTTGGATAGTTTTAAAACACGGCTATGTTTTAAAATAATATCTCATTTTTTGAAATTCTTGTTTAGTAAGTTATTCAAAGAGCCAATCAAATACTTAAAATAAGAATATGGTATAACTACAAACCTACCAAGACATGGCCGACTCCCTAAACTAAATAAATGCCATCAACTTTTCTTCACATTTATGCACTAGTTTTGGTCTCTCACATAAAATCTTAATGAAATGCATTAAATTCTGTGACAATAGCATATAAAGTGGAAAAAGTTGAAAAGGTATAAATAGTTTTGCAAATCACTACATAGCAATATGATCAGGAGACATTCTGCCTTGAGTTTCCATGTTGTCCCTGTGCATGTTTGGGTTCTGTCCATAAACTGCAGCTTCATAACACACTGCAAAATCACATGTTAGGGTAACTGGACTTTCTAAAATGCTCCTTGGACTTTCTTGTGTGATGGATTGAGAGTCAAGAGATGATGTCTAAAGAACAATTATCATCAAAACTAAAACATCTACATGCACCTACAGTATACATGTTACCTTCTTTACACATGTGACAGGAAACTGAGAGTGAGATAGCAGAGCTGGGAAAAGCACAGTATTTGCAGCAGCGCTCACAATGTTTACATACAATTTTCTCACACTTGTAGATTTGTAGATTATTCTTAGGTATAGACTGCTGTGACTGCTGTGAGCGTCACCATGACAACCACAGATCACTGATGACAAGACGCAAATAATTTCTTAAATTTCTTCCAGAATTGGAGATCAACACTACAACATCCAAAAATCCCAGTGTGAACCTGATGATGGTCGATCTGAATGTTTTCATCTTCTCATTGAGCAGGCTGCATAATGTGTTTAACGTCATCGTAAAGCGGGGTCTGACACTTTTCCCTTCCATTCAGAAAGAATCAGAGCAGGCCTGTCAGGATTAAAAAAATAGCATTTAGAAGCAACAAAACACTCCACATTAAAGCAAATTGCTTCTCGCGCTTGTTGATAGTTTCTCCTTGTTGCGTCCCTCTCGGTTGGAGCTGTGATGCTGATTGTTGCTGAAGGGGCCTTCAGATGACTGATAAGCATTGATGAATGAAAATGGAAATGCTTTTTAGTGTTTTGCCTTCAAAGGGAAATCAAATACTGTGGAAGGAAAAGCGAGAGCAGAGGAGGGAGAATATTTGCCTTTTTGCAATTAACGAGATATGTTCTTTTTTTGTGGTCAGAAAATGGAAATGGCTTTTAAGGTCGTAAAGGTCGAGCGCATCGAAGCATGGTGGCTCGGCAATTACTCTTCAGGCAGTGGCCTGATTTGAGGAGGACGGGGGAGGAAGGCCTGGCGGCGTACTGACGGTCAAATTAACGAGATGACCGGCTCCCTGTCCAAAAGATCACATATGATTACCGTACATAAAACAGACAGGGTGCTTAAATTATCTCTTCTCTGACTGTTAAGTCAGAGACAAGGGGCAAAAATGCAGATGGACTGATTAGTTAAAGGCTTTAAATGTCAAAACTTTTATTGTCCAGAACTTGTATGAATCCACATCATCCTCTGTTTAACGGACAGTAGGAAGGTCATCTCAGCTTTACACTAATACTCAGCCATCTTACCCATCATGAAGGCATCATAGAAAGTATTTTTTTTGTGTTATAAATTTTTCCTAGGTATTTAGTGGAAAGATTATGGTCTGATCAATATTTTGCAACATACAAATGTGTTAAATCGGAATCTCATAAGTTCTCCCCTTAGGCCAAATAATCAGGCAATTTTCTTATTTATCTGCTGATATTCAGCATTACTGTTCTTTTAAGCCAACTGAATATTTAAATATGTCTTCCTCAATATCAAACGGTGGCTGTGTGACAACCCAGACTATTTCCCCAGGAGATGAACATTAATTCTTGGCGTATTGGACTGGGCTCTTCGTTGGTAATATCTTTGCTTTTGTTATGTTCTTTGAAAATGCTTTTTTCAGCTGAGAAATATTTCAAAATTTTCACTGCAGAGTCAAAGGCTGGGTCACAAATGATAATTCATGCTTTTATTTAATCTTGTCTTGACTGAAATAGCTAGAGCTATTTCATGTTTTTGAATAAGACAGTTCTGTTAGAATCGCAGACGGGTTGGGATGGGATCCAGGATCCTGGTTCCTACCTGCTGTAGGAACCAGCAGGTAGGAACCTGCTGGTTCCTACCTGCAGGTTCCTACCTGATGACCTGATGACCTGATGACCCGGCTGGCAGGTTCTGCTACGTGAACCTGCGCTTGGTGGCTCTGTACCGGCTAATGGACTTTAACTATGTCCTGGTTTTTCAATAACTAGGCTTTTAATTCCAGCATCCTTATATCCAAAGATACAATATTTATTATACTTACCATTACAACCAAAGGAGGCAGAGGACTAATTAAACATCTGACAGAGAACAGGAGAAAGGAGGATATTCAGACAGCAATAGAAAAACAGCTGGAGAGACAAAAAAGGTAGCCATAGAAGCACAGAAGCTAATCCTAAACTGGGAGCTCTTACCACAGCACAGATGTTTTAGAATAATTAATAAATAATAAGAAAGGTTACAATAATGAGAAATCAAATCAATCAAGTCTTAACCTCACGGAACAGTTGGACCACAGACAGGACAAAGTGATTCTGAAGGCAGATGGAGATGCACTAGATCCTCCGGTGGTTTCCTGCTACTTCTACATCTAAAAGTGACAGGACACCAACCCTCAAGCCCGAGATTTAAAGAGATAAAGGGAACTAAATATTAATACATACGCAACATACCAAGCTTTTCAGATTTTTGTTGGAAAAAATTTTGAAAACCACTTGTTATTTTTCATTTTACAGTTATACACTTCTTTGCCTGTCACATAAATCCCCATCCATCCACTGTCTATACCTGTGCAGGCTAATTTGTCATCTTATTAGAAGCAGTAGTAAACTTCATTGTCCCTATGATCTTGCAGCACAGGCACTTGTTACAGGACATGACAGACAGCAATAGACAATATCAGGAACAATTTTCCTGCCCACACTGGGTTTGACCTGATCTCCTGTATGACTGGTTTACAAAAACTCAGTTAAAATTTTAAAACCCAGGAACCCATCCTGAGGAATAATTTTCTTATTCTGTCCCTCGATTGTGGAAGAGCTGTTCTGGAGACATAAGAGCAGCTGAGACCATCACTGATTTTTGAAAACTGATGGTTTTTAAAAACATCAATGCTTCTTGCTGATATTGGTGGTAAAACAACTTATTTTATTAGTTTTAAAGCTATGACATGCATTTACTTATGTTGCATTTTTAGTTTGGCTAAATATTTGTCATTATATAATTCTATATCTATATATAATAAATAAAGGTAAATATACTATATAATTAATGATGCAGTGCAAAACTAAGTTTTTGTTCAATGCACTTACATTATAATTATTATTATTATCATTTAAGATTACAGTTTAGTGTTGAGTATTGCTTCCTTTTGTCTCATTGTTATCTTTACACAAAATTATATTTCTATGTTTATATTATCTCCTGTTTTGATCTTTTATAAACAGTTTTGTTGCCTTTGCTGTGCATGAAAAGTCCTCCAATTATAAACTGACCAATTGACCATGTTATCAGAAGACAGTTCCAAATTGTTTATAGGAACCTGAAAATAAAATTTAAAAGAAACATATAAAGAATACTATTAAATGTTTTCAGTTATTTTCAGTGAGAAATTTCAGAATCTGAATCTTACAAGCATATTCATCTGGAAACATAAAAGTTGGACATTATTAAGGTGATAATTAGTGGAATTACAAATGTTTCAAAAACAATCAAAAGTTTATGATGAATGACCTTCATGTAACACCCATCACAGCTTCAATACGTCCTGCTGATTGTTACAATGGTAGTTTTATTACCATATGTATATGAAGGAGTGCATTCCTTAAATGGATTCATAGTTTTAGCCTGATTGCATTTTCACATCAGTCGTCAAAATACATTTAAAAAACTATTTGATATTCGATGGAGAGAGGCCAAGAGCCACTCTGAATGGCAGAATAAATAAAAGCAGTGATGATGCCAGCATCAACCGAAGACCCCGATCAATCATTAGCATATAACGAAGTGTGCTGGTGGGAGTTAGGTAAAAGAAGCAATAAACCTAATGTCAGTGATGTCTATTATCAATCATTTGCATGTGGAGGTGAGCAGATGAGCATGCGTAGGAGTGAAAAGTTTATGTGTGCATCACTTCAAAATGCTCCATCTGTAATTCTTCCTAGCAGATAATTCATCATCTGTGCTGTGGCGTCGGGGGCGTCTGCAGGAGTTTAGGACTAATATTTCAGCTCCCATTACAGTTGCAAAGCAGAAAGCTGAGTCTCTGGTTAAACCTTTGACCTGACCTGAGAAAAAGCAGCCTGACCCCATCCATCAATGTTCCAAGAGTGAGAAAATTAGGAGGGTAACAAAATTAGTTAGATTACAGAGAAGAGAAATTTAACCGTGATTTTCAGCTGGAAATGAAGAGCGAGAGAGAGATGACTGCATATCTCTGGATACCGAAGCTACGTGTCTATTTCTTTTCCAACATTTTGGTGGGAAACAGTTAATGAAAACACCAGCTTATTGGGGTACATACCAGCATAATTAGGTGTTTTCACACCTAATAGTCTGGTAGACTTGGTTTACCAGTCTACCAGACTATTAGGAAATGAAACGTCTGTTTCATTTTCAGTTGGTGGTGTGCTTTCACACTGCCCAAAACCCAAACCCTTAGAGCAGGGGTCCCCAAGCTACGGCTGCGGGCCTCCTCATTTGGTCCGGCCCCCTGAACAACACCAGAGAGCATTCAGTGTTTTTTTCTTCAACCACCAGGGGGCTCTTGAGCAGATATGAAACTTAGTTTCCCTCAATGGAATATATACTAGTCAGTACCAGTCACCGTTTCGCTCACGGTTTTTTTCCATTTGCATTCTGGGTAAAAATCTATCTACAAACGCGAATATGTCGTCGGCAGTAATCCAGCACCCCCCCCACCCCCGGTCGACAGTTTCACTCCCCCCCCCCCCACCCGAAAAAAAGTTTTCTAAGGTTTCTTTCTCGAAAAACTGAGACCGGCCCCCGACCAGAAAAGGGAACAGTTATGTGGCCCTCGCAGGAAAAAGTTTGGGGACCCCTGCCTTAGAGCAACCTGTTTACCCCCCTTGCCCGTGGTGGCGCTGCACCAAGAACTGCTGAAGGAAACAACACAAAAAACCTTTGAAAAAGACACTGAGTGTAATTTCCTTCCTCTGAAAATGTAAACAAAAATTGACTGATGTCAGATTTTAGCTGTTGTAGGATTTGCCTTTTGTCCAGACAGGGTCAAATTAAGAGGGTTAGTTTGACCCTCTTAGTTTGAAGAGGGTCAATCTAACCCTCTTCAGTAATAAACCCAGTATGAGCATTAGATGAGGCAGAGACCACATAGACACTTACACTGCAGTTCACTTCCTGCTTTTGGACCGGTCTCTGGTCCGCTTGGCATTCACATACACATTCAAACTGCACCAGAGTTCACTTTTTTGCTCCACATCAGCGTTCGATTGTACATTCACACCTCCCCAAACAAACTGGACGACTGAGGCAAATGGCAAACAGGGTTGGTGTGTAGATTCACAGATCCAGTCATTCTCTGGAACTGTTAAGAAATCTTTCATTATGTGAATCCAAATCCCTGAAGAATGGGAAGTATGTATACTGCTCAAAAAAATAAAGGGAACATTTCACTTTAATTTTGTGTGTGGTTCCAAATCCAGGCCTCCATTGGTTAATAAATTTGATTTCCATTGATGATTTTTGTGTGATTTTGTTGTCAGCACATTCAACTTTGTACAGAACAAAGTATTCAATGATAATATTTCATTCATTCAGATCTAGGATGTGTTATTTGAGTGTTCCTTTTATTTTTTTGAGCAGTGTATTTAAATCTGGAGGAAATGTAATTATATCAAACACAATAAATCTCTAAATTTCTGAATAATGTTACTACACCAGACAGAACTAAGGCAAATCTTAAGAAAAATGGGGTCCAACTCAATAAAAGTGGTGTGCCTAATGGAGTGGATGATTGGTTGGTGTGTAGGCTGACTGTCCCTGTCCTGATTTTGTCTGCTATATTTCCCCAGTTCACAGTTCACAAATAAAGAAAGAACTGAATAAACCCTGCCTGTGTTGTAAACACCCCAAATCCAAACTCAATAATTGTTCATATTCAAACTCTACACTTAAACCATTGGCAGTTATATGGTTATAACTGCCAATGGTAAAGACACATCACATCAAACAATCTCTAATCAGGCTTGATTCTTTAACAGAACCCAGCTTGTCTCCTCTAAACCTATTTGTACAACAGTTAATTCATTTTGTAGCACACAAACACATATAAACACAAGCTAAGAAAGAAAGTATAAACCGAGGCTCGCTAACAGTGATTTTCATTAGCAGTTGCTGGTTAGAGCTGCAAACCAATTTAAACTGCAGGCTGGCAGAGAGGCGAGCAATGTGTTTTTATTTCTACTCAATCAGCTCGATTGGATCTTTTTATTAGTCCAATACTTTGTGTCAGGAGAGAAAAGAAGAACTGTAGGTTATTAGAGTTTCTCAAAGCAAAGCTAGGGGCTGTTGCAGGGCTGTTGGTGGGGTGGTTGCCAGTTCAGAGGAATATGAAATGTTAAACATCTATTTTGTGTGGCTATAAAAATAATGCTGGGCATTTGACATCATGTGCTGTAAATGTGAGAATACAAATTAAAGTTGAAAGTATGGTATTTAAGTAGAAGCATGCAATGGTGAGTTCCTCATCTCAAACAATGTATTAAAACCATTGCCAACAACAGTGGGTGGTACAAAATAACCTGTCATGCGCCCTTGAGCATCAGTCACTGTTTGAAAACAAGGCCGACCCTCAGGCCATTAAGGTTGTCGGGTACAGACTTTTGAGGCTCTACATAGCTATCACAAAGCTTATCCAAAAGGTCTTCTATGGGACTCAGGTCTGGAGAAAGTGCAGGCCACTTTATACAATGTACCTCAGCCTCCAATAGTCGTTCCCCAATGATGCAACCTCAATGAGCTGAAGCATGTGAAGATAAAATTAGTCCTGTGTTGTTCATGCAGGAGTACACAAATTATCTAAATTTGTGTACCATCTAACCTTGTAACATTGGGCCAGTTATCATACTGATATGGATATGCTAAAAATGACTAACAGTGGCTGATACCAATGGCAAAGCTGATATATTGTAGATCCTTAATCTAATGAAGATCACAGTGAATAACAACCCCAAACACATTTTGGCTTGTTCAGTTTTCTGCTCTAAATGACCCAACTTCTTTTTCCACCAGACAGTGGAAAATGAGGTTGGGCTGCTAAACTAGTGCTAGTCCTTGCTTAGCAGCAGTTCCTGTCCTGTGTTTTTATCAGGGTCGCAACTACATATTATTCAGGTGGATGCAAAAACATAAATCTAGCCAATGAAATCATTTGATATCTCCATCTTAATTATAAACCAAGACATCCTGGACAGATTCCTTTCATATGATTCCTGGTGGTTTTGTTTGTCATGTGATACTGTATGTATGTGGTATCATTAAGAATTGAACAGGTCAGTTTTAGGTCAGTCTGTTTAAACTGACTGACCTAAAACCATCTTTAAATGTTTGTTGTCTGAAAGCAGGTAAGCAGCTAATTTCTTTAAAAAATTGCAACTATCTAGACATGAAAGACTGAATACATGGGCTGGTATGATAACTGTTGATTTAGCACTGTTAACTCTGTTCCCAGCAGAAGAGGAGTTGTTTCAGGAGGGTTCTTTAAAACTCCCAGATCAGAACAAAACTGCAGCTTTTGACCCACAACCTGGGAGAGTGTCATAGTGGAGGCAGCATGCTCACTTCTCCAGCTGCAGAGAGAAGACACACAACATGTCTAGGAGCTTTGGATCCAAAATAGAATGAATCTTTTTTTTCATATCAGTTGGTTTCTTCAGAAGTCTGCAGAAAGAACCTTATAACTACAGGTCCTACGTCAGAGCTGGAAGCAACTTATCCAGCTGCAAAAAATACAAAGAAATTGAACAAAATAGTCCACAAAAAGTTATGTGTGACACAGGAAATTAGTTTGAACACACATACACAAATATCAATACTTTGTGGAAAGCCTTTTCGGTATTGTCAGCTTCATAATGTCTTCTAAATAGAGAAACTAGATGCCTGCACTGCTCAGGTGTAAAAGTGACCCATTTGTTCATAATTGTCTTAAAACACTGATGCAGCCTGAGGTCCTTTTATTGAATCTTCAATTCTTTCAATACATTTTCAATTTGATTTGTGTCAGGTGACCGAGGAGGTCATTCTATAATGTGTCTACCTACAGAAATTCAGACAATATTTATAAAATAACAATAGAACAGTCTCCTGTCTGAAGTGAAGGCTGGACATTTGGAAACAATGAGTATCCGTCTTAGCTTGCATGGAAGTTGCAAACCATGAATCCAATTGTGTTCATTTACATTGAATTATGAATTGAATTTTTAATTTTTTATCGCTATGGTGTGGCCAGATCACTAACCACACCATTGGTGATCTGGAAACCAGGTTCCAGATGTTACTACTCATCAACTATTGCAGGAATAGTTGATGAGTTCTTTTAAAAGTTGGGCAGATTAGGATATAGGCCCTTCTGTGTGCCAACCAGTTATGAAGAAGGAAGAAACATACCAGAGGTCTCACCTCCGAGGAAAAATGAGATAAGCCACCTGAACATGACATATGCTACCACATTTCCTGTTAACCAGTCCTCTCTTGGTCTCCTAAACCTTTTTAGACCAGTCAAGATTTGGAAATTTTGCTGCGGTCCGTGGGGGAGGGGAGAGGGATGGGATGAACCATCAGATAAAGCTTCTGCATGTTGGTGTTCCGGCTAAAGCCTCAATATGCCCAATTTGGGTTGTCTTGGCCTTTTTATCGCAGCCTGTGAGGTTTTCCCTGGCTGGGGACGATAACATAGCCTGTCGAATGTAACAGGTAGCCAATCAGAAAGCGCGGTGACGTAAGAACAGAGGAGAATCCTTTTCTTTTTGTTACGCCTCTTATCTCTTAAAATGACTCCACAAACTATCACTATTGCTTCTACATCATCATCCGTGTTTGGTCATTCTAAATTCCCGTAGGCTATGTTGGGGGTTTTACTGGATTATCGTCTGGAATCGGGATGTTCGTGAGTGGGATTGGTTCGTGTGTGTGTTGCTCCTGCTTTGTGGCTGAACACGAACCGATTGGACTTTTATCAGCTCTGTGGTCACAGAGATTTGGAGAATCGGCCGACATTCTTAAATCTTGCTGTCTAAACCAGACTTAAGACTCACAAGCTCTACTCATCTCCTTGACCACTGCCCAAACGCTCTCTGACTCTGGTCGTTATGGTAACGTTTACATATCCCTTCAAAATAAGATACAGATGCGCCACAAAAACGAACATTTTACTTTCATGAAAATTTTAACTCACAATAATGACTAACGTGAGCCCTGAGCTTGTTTCTCTGCAGCAAGACGGTCCCATCGGGGAGTGACGAGAGACAATGACACCCAAGGTGTTGCTTGAGTACAGTCTGCTTGGTCTCTATGTGGCGAAGCAGTTTGAAGCTTCATTGCCTCATTAGCAGCCGGTCGCTGCTTGTTACGCAGAGCGGCTTGTAATGTGGGAATCACCTACCGATCCAGGATAAATCCATTCTCCTGTCTCTTCTCTGGGCCTTTTCTCTTTGCAAAGAAACTTTCCAAAGACATCTGATCTGTTTCTTACTCATTTTGCTGCTTGTGGGCTCAGTGTTGGTGCGCAAGTAACCGAGAGAATCCGGTTAAAGGATTTTCAAAATAAAAGATCCTCCAGACTCAAATAATACATAAAACTGAAATATTTAATTATTTCTTGCGCAGCCCGGTACCGGTCCGTGGACCGGAGTTTGGGGACCACTGTCCTAAACGCATTAAACAACATGCAACTATAAGACATTTTGGAGAAGTGTGAATTATTTTATGTAGATTTTGTATGTTCCCTGTGACTGTGTGGAGAGAGCAAAACCTGATAAACTATTTGAGGTCCACTATAAATCAAGACAGGCTGTGCAGTCCTGCCATGTTGTCCATTGAAAGTCAGTGGGCCAGAAACCTAAACTGTGAAGACGTGATCAATAAGAAGTACTGGTGAGTCAGGCAGAGCAAGATGGCTCCCTCAGTGTATATTGTTCTGAACAGTGTTCAGACAGTATATTGATAATGAGGTGTAGAAATTGAGTATTTATTTGGAACACCTGTTATGGCATGCTATGCATCAGTGACGACAGGAAGTAAATATGGAACTAATGCAACATTTTTATCTCGTTTGACGTTATTCTAAGAAATAACGTAGACCTGACTATTAAAACATTGCCTGCTTCAGCCAGGGACTGGCCCTTGTTGACCCCATCCCAATTTCCTTTCTGCTTCCACTAAGAGTCCAGAGAGGAATCTGCCCACTTCTAACTCCTTTACCAGAATTAAGTTCAACAATACTGTCACCACATAAATGTGGGGGTTTTTTCAGTCAATCTCTTGGCACTTGTGAGAAAAGTAATTGTTATGTCAGACATTTTAAAAATATACCCACCAGGGTAACAGCAACAACAACCAAAGGACAATGAGGAGAGTTTTCCTGTCTATAAGAAAACTGACTGGAGTGAAGAGACAGAGAGAGAAAAGGAAAGAGAGAGAAAGGGGAGGAGACAGGTGGAGAGAGTCTTCCTCTGAATGGTGAGTCCGATCACACATGCAGCTCAGTGAGCGCAGCGAGGATAGATGAGCGTCTTCATCTGCTGGGATCACATTAGAGCGAAAAGACCTTCTGTCTCAAATAACAGAGGCCAGGCAGCACACACCACCTATTTCCTTAACAGAGGCGTCAGGTGTTCCCCACTGCGGCTCAAAACCCATCCACTTCTCCCTCCTTAAGAAAGGCGACACAAACTCAACGCAATGACAAGCTGCTTTTCCCGCTTCTGTTTTTATTTATAACTGTAATATTGCACTTCGACAGCTTCTACGGAGCTTTGTTGAGGATAGTTATATCATAAAGCGTCCTAGACTTTATATTACAAAGCAGAGCTGTCCGAGACTGACCTGCTCATTTTTAAACACATGGAGGAAAATCTGATAAAAATAAGATCTAACTCTTTCCGCAACCGTTTAACAGTAGCTACGTTTTTAATACATTCATACCGTACGAGTTATTGTAGATTATATATATATAAAGAGAGAGTGTGTGTGTGTGCGTGTGTGTATAAGAATAAGCAGTTCTTCGTTTTATAGTCAGAGTAACAAATTCCTCCCGCTGCACCGTTCCCCTCTCCTCTCTGTCTGTCCGTGTGTGTGTGTGTGTGTGTGTGTTAGCACAGACACAGAAACACGCACATACACGTAACCGCTCATCGACATACCAACACACGCTGTATCGCTGTGTAGCTCCTCATTGGCGAGTTGGTGCAGCTGACTGACTGACCGACTGTCTGCTCCAGGCTCTTCCAGGGCTCCCCGCTCCCACACCGGCACTGAGCTGCCAGCAGGCACCGCAGGGAGGAAGGTCCGGGGACGGGATGCTTTTTACGGCGGGGGCTCCGGCGGCGGCGACCGCTTAAAGCAGGAGTCTCCTGCCCCGGCGTTCCAAACACTTCTTTTAGGGTTTCTTCGGTGAAATAATGACTTCTCTCATTTGTTGAGTTCGGAAGGAAGGGAGAGGTTGCAAACAGCGCGCCGGACACCAGGACCATTATCTGTGGCAGGATGGCTTTTTTTTGATGAATAGAGCTAAAAGGAGAGGCGAAGAAAAAGCAAAAGAAGAAAATCATAAATCAATTGTCATAACAAAAACAAGAATGTTTGCAGCACTTATTTGATGTTCTCATATACTCAGTCATTTCCACTATCTCTTAGTTGATTGAGTTGTGACTGTTTAGTCACTGGGTCCAGGGTCTGAATTCTGCTTCAAAGTTCTATCCGAGGTTCGCTGAGAAGAAAGAAGATTGCTGTTTTGGTATCTGTTTGAATTTCACTGCTCAGTCGAATACCCAGTCCTCCCAGTGACTCCAGTAATCAGTGGCAACCGGAGTTGAGGTAGGAGCGCACCGGAGACAGCCAGGACCATGATCAGGATCTTCCCGGATTTCAGCGTCCAGGTGACGGCCTCGGCGACCGGAGGAGTCGGGTCTGGTGGTGGAGGAGGCGGAGCCGGAGGGATGGTGACTGGACCCCCTGTAGGTCGGGTACCGGTTCCGGTACCAGGAGCCACTAACGGGACCCCACAGGGTGTCCAGGGAATTTCCGCATACCAGCAAAGGTTAGTGGGGATTTAGCAGGACTTTTGATCTGTAGCGTTATAATAGTTGTGAGGATAGAAACATATTGTCTCAGGGTTACCTTAAATGGAACAAAATGAAAAGAGTCCAAACAGTGAATAAAAAAATTGAAAATGATGTTTATTGGATTTTATTCAATTCAATTCTGCATCTGTACAATCTGTTTTTTCTGAACTGTATTATTGGGCGTCTCTAACTCAATGGATGGGGAAAAAGGTTTTCATGACATGACTATAATTTAGTATCTCCACCTGAACATTAGGAAATTACAGATAATTTTAGAATTTTTTGACTTTGGGTGAAAAACTGTTTATGACACGTTTTCTAATAACTGAAAATCAAAGAGAATATTTTCACCTGTTTGGTGTATTTTTTCCCCTAAAACTGTTAATGGAGCAAAAAGAAAAAGCTAAATGAGAAAAAAAAATTAACAAATGTATTTAGGATATTCAAAAGCTTCTAAAAATATATTATTTTGTTTCAAGATTTGCTTATCAAAAAATGGGAATTTAAAATGTGCATCTGCCAAACCAGACAGATGAACAGCCAGCATAGTTGATTTAGTGCACATTCACTGGGTAAGGCTGCCTAAATACACACATAGATTGTTGGTAAGTGAGTGAGAAAGGATGGATGTTTTCCTAAAATACAAGACAATTTATCAGAAACGGAGAGATGAATGTCATCAAGGAAAATATTGCAATAATTCAACGCTTCTCTTTTACTTCCACTTTGAATCAGAATTATAACCTCCGTGTTCTTTTTTTTCTGGATGCAAAACAAATCTCCAACATACATTATTACTCCCAAACCTATCCGTGTCGCTACGGGTGAGCTATGGAAAGCAGATATGCCATAAATCACAGCAGGGAGCTCTGTGAGTGCAATGAGACGGTCTCAGCTGTCTAATCAACAAACAACAGGCAAAGAAGCTGTTATGTTTGCACTTCATGTGTCTAAGAACACATGGTGTATCTTTCTGTGTTAAATTTTGGAGAGTGTTTGTGCCCATATTCATGTGGGATTTAACTTTATTGACATGTGGCTGCCGATGGCCTTTCATGAAATCTTTAAAGAGCCTTGATGACAGTTTTAATTGTCTAAAGAAGCTCGTCTAATTGTTGTGTTTTGTGTAAAATGTTTTAGTGATTTACACAAGGTTTCCACCAGCAGCAGACATGTTTTCTCTTGTCTTTATCGCCTTGTCATCAAGCTGGCCCTTTTGCTTTTCTCTATTCGCATTTCCTTCAACAAACAGCTGGGAGCTAATATGTTTACACATTATGCTCCATTATCCACGTCTCCTTTGTTCTAGAGCTACCACTAAGCAGAGTTGAGATGCAGAGACAAGGGTCTTTCACCAAGCGGGGGATATAAACATATTGTCTCTCACTAGCTGCTCTAGTTTCACTCCGTAAACTAACAGCAGGAGTACAGATGTCTACTGATTAAAGATGAAAACCCTCAAACTTTTAAATTTTATACACTTCTGTAGACATTCGTCCAGATTTAAATAATCAGACCTTGGTTCAGGAAAAGCTCTAAGTAGTGCCAAAGCTGAGACTGGACTGCTTTTTAATCAGAACAGTTTGCTTGAATTTTACTCCAATATATCTAGACAAATAGGCCAACAGTGGAAGAACTGGGGACTAGTTCAGTTTTAAATATATCTTAATTTATGTATTTTGCAATTCAGTGAAACAATCAACCAACTTTTCTGTTTCTAAGTTTTGCAGCGGCTGGGAAAATGACGAATGGAGCATGTTGAAAGAATCTGTTGACGGCTTTTCTTAGAATTATACGGCATGTGTTGATCGACGGATGAGGGGCCGGGGGGTGGGGAGGGCCGGCTCCTCGGCGGCCAAATGGAGCCCACTCTTCTCACTCTATAGTCTCCTTTTTTCCACCATTGCAGCACCTGTAATTCTTGTGTTTGCGTGGAGAATACCTAGCATGCCTCTGACCTTGACAGGTCATTGGTGCCGAGAGGGGGGAGGGGGGACTGGGCTTCCAGGGGCTGCAGCCTTGGGGTTAATCACACAGCACACCGAATAGGTTCTGATGAATTATACATCAAAAATGGTGCAATTCAAATGAATGTGGAGGGAAACGGGTAGAAATATGAAGCAGGTGGGAGTCTGTGTTGGAAGATAATGAACTATTTCTGATTTGCAAATATGTGAGCTTAGGGGAGAATATAATTCAGTGGTGTAAAACACAGGAAGTGAGGACACGTCCACGTTCAGACTTCCATGTAGCTTGGACTGTCGTCATCTAAAAGATCTTTATCTACTAGTACATCAGTAAGGCAGCAGGATAAAGTTTGGTTTTGAAATCTTAGAGGTAGACTTTGGCCGTGGTGAGTTTATTTCATCACAAAGTGAAGCAGGTGGAGAGGAGCGAAGGGTGTGTGTAAAAGTTTGGAGACTCAAGTAATAACTGAATTTATCCCCCGTCATGCCTTCACCATGTTTTCATTTAATTATTTTTTTGGAAGGTAAAATAATTCAAATAAGGATGAGCTCACACTACCAGCTCAAAAGGAATGCAGTGAGAAAATAAAATTATCAACTGATTTAAACACACACAGACACACACACACGCACGCAGACACGCAGACACGCAAGCTGAGTCCAGATGTTACAGTGTGGCGTTGTTGCGCCTGGGCTGGAGAAAATACTAGCGATGTGGGGTGTCCCTTTTTCCCATCAGCAGCCAGAGGAGGGAAAAGTACTCCAGAAAAACCACAGGGACTTTGACTGGAGAGACGCTCTGCCACGGGAATTCTACGGAAACAGACGCTGCGGAAGCGGCGAGATTGGGGAGATTTGACGCGTCTGTTTGCCTTTCATTTTTTCTACTCCGGAGCGCATGCTGGAAATTCCTGTGAAGTGCCAAAGAAACAACGCGTGTACGTGGAGGGACGGACTGAGAGACGGACAAAAAGCCAGGACAGCGGCATCTACGAGGCATCCACCCCGCTCCCCTTCCTCACGCCGCTTGGCATGCTCGTGCGGCCGCATCGTTTCCCCCACGAGCCGTTGTTTCCACGATCCTGAGCGCCGAGCCGAGGAAAAAACACGCGCACAGGGAGCACGCACGCGCAGATCCCCTACGTTCACACTTCCACACACAGACATGGCTTTTGTCTTAACACACCGACCATGACGCATTGCTGTCAGGGCGCCGCACCGCGCCGCGGCTCCGTGTCCACATAGACAGCTGAGGAGGGGAAGAGAAGGAGGAGGGAAAGTAAGAGATCCAATTAATTGTTACAGGAAGATGGCGCCCACAAAGCCCAGCATCCAGCAGGACCCAACGCGGAAAGAACGGTAACACAGCTCTGAATTAGTGCGTTTTTTCCTCACTGCATGCTGCAGCTGCACAGACTCGGGCGGTTTGCAGGCTGCTCCGTGTCCGCTTTGAGGGGTGTATGGAAGGGGAGGGGGTGTTGGGATTCTACCCTTCCCAGAGGAGAGCTGGGGCGTGCGTGCTGGCGCGCGCCTGAGACTGTCAGGCATGCGGCTGGTTACAGGTCGGAAACACATGACTGCTGTTGCTGCTGCTGCTGCTCTCCTCTCGCGTTTCTCTTCTGCAAGTGTGTGTGCACCTGTGTGTGCTCTGTGCTGCTGCTTGAGCATCATGGGAAACGATGTATTAATCGATGACAAATGTGTATGTTTGTGTGTGTGAACACGCCAGTGCCCAATACAGTTATTAATGCGCTACAATGTGCATCCGCCTGCGTCCCTCAGTTTTATTAGATTATTATGTGGAGGAATTCTTCCCGCGTGCGCGTGTCTGTATGCCGATTGGAACTTCACGTGAAAACACGCAGACCTCGAAATGACCTCAAAGGTGTCTCAGTGGCTGGGATTTCTGAGTCAAAACCTTGATTTTTTTGTTGTTGTTTTTGTTTTTGTTTTGTTTTTTCATTGCATTTTGTATTAACAGTTATCAACCCTTAAATTAATCTCCTGAGTGTTTATGTTTTAAATAAAAATCAGTGATTTTTGTTATTACTTTGTTTGATTCAGGGCGTGTTGATCGCTGTGTAAAATGCTAAATTTTCACCTGTTGATTCAGGAATGAGAAGATGTCTCAAAAGGCTTTGGATCTAACATGTGATGGGTGTGACAGCAGCATGTATAGCAGCAGGATGTCAGCAGTGCTACAGACATGACAATAGATGTTCATAGATGGCAGGGAAGCCTGCCATCTATGAACTTGAGGTTGATCATAAAGCTGCTTTACCAAGGGATGATACTTCAACATCCATCCAGAATTCAAGCTCTGGTTGGTCCAGATGTTGAATTTCCTCTCAAGTCAACAGTCTTCATCATTTTAAATCAACCACCAAATTGTTGATCCTCCTGGAATGTTTTTTATACAATCCAATTCTTTTAGGATGGAGGGTGTCTTTGTCATTAGTGATGGGAATTTCTACTCTTTTCAGAGAGCCAGTGTTCTGGTATCTGAGCTCCCAAACGGCCCTTAATTTATCCCCTGCCGCCCCATAGACCCTGCTTTATTTTTCCACGACATATAATTTGGCAAATAGGAATGTTTTATATAATAAACCCTTTTGCATTCAATGTTCCCTATATGAGAAGTCTTAAACTTCCTTAATTTTATGTATTTATTTTATTGCACACATTTTTACTTTTGTATATTTTAATCAAAATGTGTATTTTTAACAAAAACAAATAAAGCATTGCAAACAAATCTACCGAACAAACCCACAATAATAATTAATTATTATTAAATATATTTAATCTTCATTCAGAGGCTGCTTCTCTTACTGGTGTCAGTTATATGTATTAATTTTGTCTATTAACTGAGGGATAGACTCACCTGAGTGTCTGTCCCCCTCATAGTTTTTACCTAATGGTATGATCCTATATTCTATATTTCTACGAGCCGAAACGTTCATGACTGACCCACCACTACTCGCCGTCACCCTAATCTTTAGCTCCCTCCACAGATTCAAGTTGCAAGTTGCAAGTTTTGTGCCACTTCAAAATATCAATATTTGAAGTTAGAACAAAAGTGTTGGTGGCCTGGTAAAAAGCAGCTCTGTTTGCTTTGTGCAGAGGCTCTGACCCTCAGCTTCCTCTGCTGCCTTTGTTAAATACGGTCAGAATTCTGGGTTGTTTGAGTTTTTGGTGTTTGCATTCTAATCATTTGCTTCTTTGTGTTCTGCTTTAGTTATTATTTGCTTTAATTTAGATTATTCTTCTATAGTTGTTTGTTTACTTGTGTCTAGACCGTATTTAGTTTTGTGGATTGCTCAGGTTTTCTGTTCCTTCCCATTCTCTGTTTCGGTTGTTTTTTCTCCTCTCCTCAACTTTCCAGTTTGGTCCCTGTCTCGGCTGTTGGTAATTTCCTCATTTGTCCCTACCTGCTCCTTCCCCACATGCATCTGTTTACCTGTAATTAATTTCTCCCAGTTCTTTGTCTTCTCAACTCCTTCCAGTGTATAAGCCCATGTTCTTTGTTCTCCACTAGTTCCTTCTGTTACACATCATGCATGGTCGCCTCCTTGCTCCTTCCTGGTTTGACGTTTTGTAACTTTGTCTTTGTTTTGTGTGATTAAAGCTCAGTTTTTATTTAACCATCTGCCTCCTCTTGCCTGCATTTCGGTGCAATAAAATCAGCATTATGTCAGATATAGCATGAAAAAACATTCATTTGAATGCACAAGCAATATAATTTGAGTTTGAGTAGAGTTGACTGTACTGCACTCGTGTTGAGTGTTTGATTCAAATCAATCATCTCAAATAAACCTCAAACAGAGGTTCCTGTTAAACATTTAGAATGAATGTTTTATTAAGTCCCATTACATTTATATCAACTATGTGAATTGTTTGAGTTAGTGCCTTTGTTATTTATCGTAATGTAGTTTGAAATATCTGAGTATGTCTGTGGTGTTTTGTTTATGTTTTATTGCAATGTCAGTAGGTTAGCTAGAGTTTTTTGTGTTGACTCATTTATTAGTTACTGCATTCAGATCCACCTCAAAAAATTCAAATACATTTTTGACTGAAACTGAAGTTGGGTCAGTTCTAGTCTCAGACTTGCAGTCTTTACGCTATCTCAAATGAACAAATACTGACTGGCCTACCTGACAAATCATCACAATTGCAGATTTTTTCTGACTGCAAATCAGGAGTAAAATCAGTCAAAAAAATGTATTTTAAATCCTACTTGAAAAACATTTAAAAACTGTCTCAGAGCATGTTGCAAGTTAATGTTTCAACAAATTTTGTTAAATATGTGTGCATCAAATGGTTAATAGCAAGAACCTGAATGCAGTTGGCACTTCGTAAATAGATATTGTAAACTTACAAATATTGCAATATCAAACTGATATCACAGTTCAGTATTTTGTGCAGATTTGCTAATTGTAAAACATTTTCTCTGAGCATCAAAAAGATTAAATAAATCCCAAAAATGTAAATTTGTGAAAAGATTATGTTCAAAAGCCTACCTTTCTTTGTTTACTAGTCATGAATTTAAGCAAAGCAAAAACTCTCTCAAACAAAGCTGTTGATGGTATAATGAATCCTGGAAATTTCACAAAGTAGCTAACAGAAACACACTAACAAATTGAGGAAGCCATTGCTAGAGCTGCCTTACAGTTGGTCTGTTTTATTGGTCTGCTTATTACTGAATACTTATTTTTCTGTCCTCAGTTAAAAATTCTGATAACTTGAAAACATACAATAAAAATATGGTGTGGCTATACCCAGAGCAGGTAGAGAGTTCATGAACTAACACAATTAACATGGACTTACACAAGACAACCATCACACACATTCCCTAGACAAGAGTAAAAATATCCTGTCAAAACTAAACCTGGAAAGTTAAGACTTTTTTTTTTTTTTTTTTTACCTTTTTTCTCTTTTTATGGATTAGGATTAAATCCCGGTTGAAAACTGAAAAATATCCCTTACAGCTCAAATTTCATATAAATACGCACAATGCATTGCTTTTTATAACTGAGGTCAAAGGCATCAGGTCGTTTCGGAGTAGTGGTTTACCAGCTATTTATTAAATATAAATGCTTTTCAAGAGATAAAAATGATTGAGAGGTTATAGTTCAAATAAATAGAGCGGAAATTATTCAACCCATCTCTGTTTGAGGCTGCTCAAATTCTTTCATTTACACTGAATTGAGGAAACAGGAAGTTCCCTGAATTGAAGAGGGGAAACTTGTATGCATGTTATGAGGTGCATAAATGATCTAATAATACATTTTCAGCTCAGGTTCATCCAGTGTTAACAGACACTGGCCTTTAGCCCTGATTGGAGAGGTCTTCTGATGCAGCAAGAAGGAAATGTGTTTCTCTTTACACACATTGCCTTTGCCTTCTTGCTATTTTCAGTATGCATATGTCTTATGTGCTGGGACTGTGATTGTTCAAAATCATGGTGGCAGCAAATCTGAATTCAGAGCAAGAAGAGAAAAAACAGCATTAGTTGGTGGGTCTTCAAAGAACATAAAAGAATGAGTTCATGCCAAAATTGCAACCTTATGGGGGCTACTGCTCCTACCTCTGTATGGTACTGATGGCTGCCCTGGCATGGTGCTTTGTGTCCGTCTGCTGGGGTCTTCCAGAACCAAGTCCAACTGCCCTTTGCTGTTCTTAGGCATTCAGTCTTCCAGACCTCCCATTGTTTCCATAGTGGTGAGAAGCTCACTTACATACACCCACTAAACACAAACACACTTATTCTTACACATACCCTCAAAACCCAAACACACACACCGACACAGATAATCTGAATGTTTGAAGGTCAAACAAACACAGGTTACCATTACAGCAATGTGGTCTATGTACTTAGGCCTGCAGTCTTGGTTTAATAAAGGCAATCATTCAGTTATTACATCTTGCAATATTGTTTTTGTAGAGAAATCTACCCAGGCAGCTGTAATACGCCTGACATGCTAAAAACTGGACACGTGAAAAAATAAATGAATGACAATAGACTTCAACAAATGATTTTATGTCAGATGGACTCCCTCAACACACTACATGTGTTCAGCTCAATATCTGCTGTAGTAAAAGCTCCCATGTTGTTTGGGGCTGGTTGAACGCTACAGGGAGCTGGATTTGGACTTTAGCTCATTTTTTGTTTGTGCCACTGTGATTGCCTTTGTCACTGTAGCTAAAAGACAAATCCAAATGTTCCTACGTAGCAGAGTTTGATGGAACCTGGGGGTCCCCTTAGCTTTTTTAATACTACTTTTAAAGTTGTGCTGTGGAACATAGAGTTCCACTCAGAAATCGTCTGCATTTGTACACTATAGGTATCTGTTCGATATGTGTTGGTTGAACAAAGAAGGGCTGTACTTGTATTTCTTGGTACAAATACAGATACTGTTACACACTTAGTTGATGCACAAGAACAGAGACACATAGCAACCAGTGTGACCTCCTGATCAGCAGTGTCACTCTGCTAGCCTGTTTCCAAATTCTCAGTGGTAACTAACAGCTTTAGAGACTGACTTCCATTACTCCTTATGTGCCACAGCATCAAAACATAGATTTTGGTACAGATCAGCTGTTTTATCACCTAGAAGGACAAATAATAGCTGGCAGTGTGCTGCTATATGTATGTCTGGATTTGAGAACAAACTACAGTCTCTTGCCTAGGTGTACACATGTGCTTAAAACTGCAATAATCCATTTTGTAATTCAGAAAAAAAAATAAGCAGGAGAAAGCAGTATTGTAATTTTTTTCATTTTGGTCAGCTGTAAGCTAACAGCTAACGGCTCTGCTGCCCAACACCAAGCATCCCACATTCTGTGTCTTCATTGGGTCAGATTGGAAAACTGGCTTCACTCCCAGCAAATGATCATGTTACTTATTACCTAACACTCTTGTTATTTACTATACTTCATCAAACTTTATCCTGGACCTCAGTGAAAACTATTAAAACCTTTTTTTACATTGAAGGCTAAGGAATTAAAACGAATTTTGTTTTTCTTGAAGAAGTGGCAGTCACTTTATTTTGAGGCAGTCAGGACTGATGATGCTGAATGGCTGTATTTTTATTGAGACATATTTCACTTAAACCTAAGTAGTTTGGATAGTTTCCTCTAAGCATAGGTTAAATATTACTTCATATTCTCACACTCAGTCCTTACAGTCATTTGTATGATAAAACTAGGATGTAGGATTGAAGAAGACATAAGTGTAAGAAACGAAGACATAACCCAAAATGTGGAAAGAAAATGACAGGGCAGAGCCAGAATCACAAAGAAAAATTTAAAGAAGTGCTAGAGATCAGACACTAACTGAGACTAAGGGGAGCAGAGGCAGTGAAGGAGAACAGAGAGAAGTGGATGAGTGAAGGTCGAATCACTCATCGACCTGATTGACTCTCACTGGTGCATCTCTCAGGATGACTCCAACTCATCCTCAGGCTGGATAAGAACCTCTTAGAGCCCAGCAGGAGAGCTTGCTTAACTGCCCCAGAGGAAGCAGGTGGTGGAGAACACCTGCCTGATAACCTAACACTGGACTGAATGTGTGTGTCTTATGGGTGTGTTATTTCTCAGTGTAGTTCTGGTTGTGTCTCTTAAACAACCTTACAGTAGAGTTTAAGTTTTGATTTTATTAATGGACAGATTTTATGAATTACGTTAATAATTCAAGATATTTGAAAAAATATCCTTTTGGTGATTGTGTCATTAATTACATTTTAAACATACTAAATGGATTTACCAATGAACAAAGCTATTTTGAAAAAATGAAAAAAACAAGATGTAGCATAATCACTGGAACCAGGGCAAAACAAAAATAATAAATCCACAGACATCCAACCGGGAGGGAAGTGACGGGAGTAGACATGAGGATCTGGCGAGTAGTGGATGAGAATGAGAGGTTTAAAGACTAGGAAGGTTGTGAGCTTAACAAAAGGCCTGGGATGATGAGCTGGAAGGAGAGGCAGCAGACTGAGGAGAGAGAGAGAGAGAGAGAATACAGGGGACAGGGAATGATACTAACACTAAAGAATAACTTAGATTAAAGACACATGATAAACTACAACAATACAAAATAACTAGAAACAAGAAAAAAATTCCTAACTAGAATCACTAAGGAAGAACAGAAGTGAAAAATGGAACAAACTAAATAGAAAAACCTAAGGAACACCAAAAATGACAAAAATCCAACACCAAACTCAAACAACCCCAGATCCTGACACTTAAGGCAAGGTTGGTGATGGAACCTGACTTTGGTCTGTTTCTGCAGACCAAAGCACACTTTGCAGAAAGAGACTTTGGTCCAGTTCCAGGGCATCTGTTTAGTGCTATTCCATTTCATGGATGAAGCCATTGAAAAAGCTATTGCAGTCATAAACTCTGTATAAAATGTACCCTAAACTAGTTGTATGGATTTGTTTTGTGACTTTCTGTCCTTTGAGCCCCTGGGTTTTTGGTGGAGGTTTCAGAGTATCTCAGTTTTGTCATAACAAATTTTGCTTGATGATAAATTGTCCCAGAAGTTATTGCAACAAACTATAATATTGTTGTTTTTGAAAGCATTTTCAAGTAATATAATGATAATCGCATAATAATGTAAGAACACGCTCTCAAAGATCAATAAACTTTAAATTCTAAAGAACTTTTAACACTGGAACTGGGAGACATTTTGAATATCCAAAATAAATAAGCAAAAACAGGCAAAACAACAAATAAAATGACTTATGAAGTATCTGTAAATAAAATTGTCCTCCAAAAACAGGGTTAGTTGAGATTAAGACACCAGACTGAAGACTTCTGTTTTCCAGCTTTTGATTCAAAGAGAGAAAGGAGAAAAACAGTAAATCATGAAAATGGAAATTACTGAGCTCATTTTAATTTATCATGATTAATTGATTAATTGCCTATTGCGACAGGCCTACATGCACCATAGCTTCACTGACAACCTTCTACCAGTTTGTATATTTTCATCTAATAGTGCTGATTTGCAACTGGATCATAAGTTGAACTTCAACGTGCAAAGATATGAAATAGGAGTAGGAGACAAAATCAATAAATGAGGCAAGTTATTGAAAATGACTTTTAAATTCAAATGGGATATTCTACATGTGATCAAAAATTGAAGACCATAATTATAAAGATCCCCAAAACGAAGAAAGTGTCAAGATAGGACTCAGTAATCGGTAGCTATGTCACTGCTGTTGGTTACTTGGAAATGCTGCTTAGACGTCTGATTTGACTGCTAACATAAAGCTGCTGGAAAAGTTTCTTGGTGGTTTCATAAAAGGCATGTAAGGTCTGGAATTAACATCTGCAAACCTTCAGTGCCATCCATGGTCTTAAACAGAGAAATTGCTCTAATTTCTTTGTCAGAGGAGTTTTATGAACTGGAACATAGTCCTGTTAAAGACCTGGTGGTCACTACACAGACCAGGACTCTGAGTCAAGTGAGTCACTGCAACAATTTTGCATAGACATCCATGCACACACTGAAAGAAATAACTCTTTGGATTAACATAAAAAAATCATGGAAAGATTTTCCACCTGATTACTTTGCTTTATTTCAGCACTATATAATTTTGTTACTCCGATTTAAAGGAAATGTGTTGGTTCAACTTAATTTATTAAGGTTATTCCAATTTAAAGGAAATGTGTTGGTTCAACTTAATTTATTAAGGTTATTCCAATTTAAAGGAAATGTGTTGGTTCAACTTAAATTATTATGGTTATTCCAATTTAAAGGAAATGTGTTGGTTCAACTTAAATTATTATGGTTATTCCAATTTAAAGGAAATGTGTTGGTTCAACTTAATTTTTGTGGTTGATTCAACTTATTTACTTTAGTTGGACCCAATGTAATTTAATAGAACCAGACCAACTAATTTTACAGTGATACCTTCACACTACTTAATTAAGTTGATCCAACTCATGAAAATTAAGTTAGCTGAACAAACATGCTTCATGCTGAAAGAAAGCTATATAATCGTGTGGAAAATCTTTCCATGATTGAATTATGTTAATTCAAAGACATTTTCTTAAGTGCTACTAAATGAAGTGTTTTAAGACCACACTGAAAGAAGAAAGAACACTCAACAATGAGAAAAAGTACAACATGAACTGTATTTTCAAAATTGTTATCCATTTTCTTTTTACACAGCACAAAAAACAGCTGAGTTGAAAGTTGAAATAAACAACAAAAGGTCAGTTTTGTTTTTCCAGAAAAAAACTGGGCTGTGTTTAGCATAGATCAAATTCTTAACAACATAAAAAGTGTCAGTAAATTCGCTCAACTTTGCGAAATGTAACAGTTAAAATTTAGTTTTCCATTGCGGTCTTTAGAAAAACATGTAAAGATAGATTGCCCAAGTTGTTCATCACTTCCACGCCGTCCAGGAGAATCCCAACATCCTCAATGGCATCGCCAGGCTCTGCACTCTCCGGTCGAATAACGAAGATTCCACAGACGGTCTCGGCCATTTGTGCACCTTGATGATGGGAACATGGGTGGAGTATTTGGGGGGGAGAGATTTCACATCTCATTAAATAAAAAAATAACTTTACACTTATTTGGCTGACTCAACAACAGCTAAGGTCCATCAAAGACCTGTCTGTGTTAATTGTGAGTCCAGTGGTAAGATTTTCCATTTAGAAAAGGTACCATATTTTCTACATTTTCACAAAAATCGTCTTATAATCCGGTGCACCTTGTGGTGCGGAAAATACGGTATATTGTCTCATATGGAAAAACATGAAGAGAAGGGATGAATCCCAAATAGGCCCCATATTCCATGGCCTGTTCTCCTCAATTGAAATGACAGTCTGAGGATCCACCACACAGACTGTCATTCCAAACCAGTCCTACTTATGTGCAAACAAAGCCCTGACTCTGTACACAAACCAAACATCTTATACATGAAGAACCTGTCTTGTTTCCTGGATGGAGGAAATGTCATGACTATGTGTGGTAGTTATTTCCAAATAGATCAGTACTAACATCTTAGGTAAAGTTACTTAATATTTTTGTCTGCATATGAAACAATGCTGTTAGAAAAAAAGGCTAAATAAAACAGGCCAAAGATCTTTTTGTGGAGTTTAACGCACCTAAAAATCCTCATTTTAAACCCACTTAACAATAACTGTAATTATATCAATCTTACTAATGATTATCCTTTTCTGTGGGAGAAATCTAAAAGCATCTCAAAAGTCAAATTAAAATTGAATGTACCCAAGTGAAAAAATAGAAGAGTTTTAATGATCTTCTCTTACTTTAAATTTATTTATTTATTCTCTGGATCTTCATCCAGGTATGCACACAGACCTTTTAGGATCCACCCTCGTCTGACTTCAGCCGTGTTTTCCTAAATATGCAGATCAGAAAACAATGAGAACAACCGCAAAAATCCAGCAGTATACTATAGGGTCACATACTTGAAAACTTAGCTAAATTCAAAGGAAGTCACAACGAAAGTGATCAGTGGCTTGCAGCCTATTTGAAAGATCTTTAAAATTGTTATTCTCCTTTCATTATGCCATGACTAAAATTAAGTTTAACATTTTATTTAAGCTTCTAACTGAAGCTGTCACCTAAGAAATATTTATGTCTGAAACAAGGGTACAGTATAGGGGGATATACTGTGAAAAATCTATTTCCTCTGCCTTCTCCCAGTGCTAGAAACAACCAGTCAGTGGCAGGAGAGTTTTCGTGCTGTCAATCACAATCTCATGTTGCTGCTCATCCTTCTTCCCCCTTGCTCTGTACTATTCTGTAGCTAGCATAGGGCTGATAGCAGCTCATATCTACTAGACAGAGAGAGACAACACTCCTTACAGTTCCACATCCCCACGCAAATAAAGACAAATAAAACTGACTTGCCAAATACAAGTTCAGCTGAACCCTTAATCGCTCTAACACTAGATTCAGTCACTTTAGATCTGGCAAAACTTACCATTAGCCACTGCAATCTAAAACTTGATGGCCGATGACCCCCTTCACCAGAGCTTATGTAGGTGGATAACAGACGGGTGATGTTCTGAAAGAGATCAGATTTTCAAACATTAAAATATGTAATTCACCATGAGCAGAGTTGTATCTGAACATTCAAACTTTTAGTACAAGTCTCTTGAATGCATCATGAATCAATCAAATTTTATTTGTACAGCACATTTCAGCAGAAAGGCATTTGAAAGTGCTTTACATAATTAACAACAGAAACACAGAGTCATGCAACATTTAATATACAGTGAAACAGATAAAAAGTAAAGCCAAAAACATTAAAAACATTGAAGACATTAAAACCGCACTAAGCCTAATTTAGCTATAAGCAACTCTAAACAGGTGGGTTTTAAGTTGAGATTTAAAGGCACTCAGTGTTTCAGCTGTTCTGAAACTGAATATAACCACAAGCATGTATGTGCAGAACAGTGGTGACTTGAACATGGTAGAAAGCAATAAAAATATAAAACATAAAAATCAAAACAAAAACCTCAACATTTCAAAATTAAACCGATAAACTTAAAAATTGTTTTTGAACTACAATTATTTATGGAAAAACAAGTACAATAACAAAATACATCTTTAGAGCAGAGGAATATATGCATTTAAAAAAAAGAAAGCTCAAGTCTGTTCATGGACTAATAGGAATAATGGACAATCCTCTGAGTGTTTCAGCCATTAAAAAATACTAGAAATCCATAGTTAGCAGGTGGACATTTATGTGGACATTGCAAGCACATTTAAAGCTCTAACAGCAAAGGTCTCCGCAGGTTCCTGACTCAAATTTAATACTTTTTATTATTAATAAATGAAGAATCTGTATTACGATAGAAAGCCACAAAAGTGTGTGTGCATCCAATGTCCACTCTGCATTTACCTACATAATAACAGTACTGAAATAAAATAATAATAATAAAAAAAAAACATTTAAATAGACTTATGTTTGGCCCCAGTGTTTAAAATCCACTAAACCTCAGACTTCAGAGTTTGTATGGCACCAGATGCTGAATTTACATCAGTCCAACTTTTTTCCAGGGAGTTTTAACAACCTGAGGAGGAGCAAAACTGTGACATTTATGGGGTCCGTTTTTTGTCTTGACAGCAGCTTTGTGACCCTTACACTGCTTCATGTGATGTTAGCATGATTTGAGTACATCAATTGCATAGAAAGGTGACCAAACATAGAAAAAAATGTTCTTTTAAAAAGTCTGATGATTTTAATTTGCATCTTTTTATTTCGATTTTTATTTTGATATAGACGGATGAAAATAGACTGAATCTTACCTTTTTCAAAGTAAGCAGATCCAAATCAGGAATCTTCCCGCTTCTCTTGAAAGAAACCGTTTGAAGTTTTCCCAGACACAAGATCTCGCGTGATCTCGCTAGCATCTCGCGTGATCTTCCGTAATTTCGCTAGCATCTCGCGTGATCTTCCATAATTTCGCTAGCATCTCGCGTGATCTTCCGTAATCTCGCCAGTGTCTCGCGTGATCTCCGGGTCTCGCTAGACCCTCTTCGGCGGGAGATTAGTCTGACTAAATTGAATCACGTTGTCTCAACTTGAATACATTTTATTAACGCTAGGTTGTTGAATTTTATGTTTATTTGACGTGATTTTGTCATATTTGCCTTTGAAACATAAAATAATTCTGTTAAACATGTTATTTTTTATAAATGCAATAACCACTTCAATTCAGTTGTGCTTTGACACAAGCATGGAGCAAGCAGGAAATGGTGCAAATGTTAGAAAAACGCTGATTAATTACCAGCTAACCATCACTTCATGTGATGTTAACACATGTTAGCCACTGACATGAGTACATCAATTACATAGTGTGAAGGTATCACTGTTAAATAAGTTGGTTTCAACTAAATTTGCATTCATCTTAATCAAGTAAAGTCAATTATTTGGTCCAAAACATTGCAAATTAGTTGGTCTGGTTCTATTAAATTACATTGGGTCCAACTAAAGTAAATAAGTTGAATCAACCACAAAAGTTAAGTTGAGCCAACACATTTGCTTTAAATTGGAATAACCTTAATAAATTAAGTTGAGCCAACACATTTTCTTTAAATTGGAGTAACAGAATTACATAGTGCTGAAATAAAGCAAAGTAATCAGGTGGAAAATCTTTCCATGATTTTTTTATGTTAATCCAAAGAGTTATTTCTTTCAGTGTACATAGCAACACTGATATGTGCACAATCCTGCCAGGAAAATTTAGTATTCTCTAAACTGCAGCTGGCGTTTTCCTGGCACGAAAAACAATCATCTCGCAGGGCCTCGTGTGATTTCCCATGATCTCGCGGGATCTGCCGTGATCTCGCTCGTCGCCTCCAGCACAAGATCAGTCTGACTATAATGAATCGTGTTATCTCAACATGATTCAATTTCATAAACGTTAAGTTGATGAATTTCTTGTTTGTTCAACATGATTTTATCACATTTTTGTTTAAAACATGAAATTATTGTGTTAAAAGTACATGATATGCTTTTATTAATCTAATAACCCCCTAAGTTCATTTTTTTGAGTGCAACTTCAAGTTCTATTCCATTACAAACAACGGCCCCACAGAACATTTTTAAGTCTCTGTCATTATATCACCCAGAAAGTATGTCCAGTGTGATCTCCTTGTTATAGCAGTAATGTTAGCAATCAGTACCAATCCAGAAGAATTCAGTTGTTGTCAAACCACAAAATGTCCTTCTATCTTTCAGTGTCCCATGTTTGGAGTCTCTTCCAAAGTCCAGTAGATCTGGCTCAGTGTGAGAGACCATGTGCCACAATCGACGGGGGTTTGAGAAAACAAAGCAGACAGAGAAAAAAATAAACAGAAGTACTGATGTCGGAGTACTTATGAGAAACAGTTATAATTCATAGTACAGTGGACTAAAAGGTATTAGGGCAGCTGAGGGACTACATCCACTTACAAATAACTAAAATCTGTGAAAAGTTGAGACCCCTGCTAAAAACGCTTCTAACGTCCTATTTTAATATGTGAAAACCATCTTTGCACTACAGCAGATACCAACATATCCACTCTAAGGGTGCAGCCAATCAGTAGTAAATACGAGCAGCTCTCCTGGTTTGTCTGCTTTTCAAACCCCAGCCAGTAGCGTGTCAAGTAGCATTTTGGCTTTGGGTACACTTTGGATATTTCAGCTTCCCAAAGCTGCATTTAGTTTAGAATATTTTAGTTATGCTCTACAAAAAAAAGTCTACAAACAGGCAAATTTTCTATGAATAATTTGGAGTTATATTTCACAGAAAAATCTACAAATACTGAACAACAAATAAGAGAAATTCTTCAATTCAGATCAATCCAACTCATTCTAATCCAATCATGCAGATTCATTCAAATAATATTCCATGCAGTCCAATTCAAATCAAGTTACACAGATTGTAAAAAAAATTGTAAAACCAACTTACTAGTATTCACATTTAATGCACTGGATCATTACCAGGTTCTAAGTAGAACCTCAAAACTCTATTGTTATGCTGCCATAGGTTTAGGCCACTAGAGGACAAACTGATCACTCTTCCTCACTCTGCTACGTTCTTCTTCTACTCCAATTTGCATCATTTGCTGTTACTTCAACTGTTAACTTTATGTTTTCTCTGAGTTTTTCTCGCTCTTTGTGAGCTGCACCTGGTCTGGCGTTCTGTTCAGGTGAGGTACCTTCCTGGACAAGGATGTCGGCAGAGATAAACCTGCCATCAACTAAACACTCCTTATCCTTCTATTAACTTATTAATTTCCATTAACATATTAAAAAGTTTTGACATAACAGAAAATGCCATCATAATATATTACCTATTACATCACTTCTTATTCTGATTAATAATTTTTCCTTCAGCTTTGAAGGTTCCTATCCTGTTCTAGTCACACGTGAAAAACAGAAACTGACCTTTAATATCTGCTGCCAGAGATGAGAATTTCATCCACAAAACACAAATGTTTTCTCTCTTCATCCCTGAGATGATAATGTCTTTACAGCTATGCTTTGAAAAACTGGATAATGACCATCAGAAACATGAGACCATATCCACGGATAAACAGACAGATACTTAAAATAGTCTTAATTGTTGTATGGATGACGTCTAAAAAAGTACACTTGACCAGACACTTAGCGAAAAATTGTACTTGACCATTAAAGTTATGCCTAGTTATTCATAACAACTGGGAGAGTTAAGTTTAAAGTTCTCCGTTTATTCTGTTCATTTTACCAACATGTTTCTTCTGACTTGAATCTGTAGGTGTAGCTAAATATTTGGCTGGCAGCAATGAGGCATTCTTCCTATTAGAAAACCATCCTCCTCTACAAGGATACAGGACCAACATGCCAGTGGAAACAAGCAGTAAGTTGCTCCACAGTCATAGCAACAGTTTTACTGCTGAAACAGCAGAAATGACATTTCTATTCATAACTGAAAACAGTAAGCTTGCCACTTTTGCTAATTAAAATAAAATTAAAAGCTGAATATGAAATGCATTTCTTGGTAGAATGAAAACTATTTTATGTCTGACTGAATAATTCTGCATGAGTTCAGTCAAATACTTGACTTGTAAGACATTTTTTTGATAGAAGGAGGCAGATTAAGATGAGCCAAAGATCAAAATGAAACCTGTGGCTTATAAAGGGATGCTGTGGCAGTGAGTGTAGCAACATTTCAGAAAGAGCATAAACACACAAACTTGACCTTTTTTTTCCCAAAATGTTTGTCCTTCTTTCTCCTCCCTTGAGACAAAACATCTGAAAAATGTCCAATTTCCCCGTTCTGTTGAGAGAGAGACAGAGGACAAGACAGAAGGAGTGGCTGCTCTGCTCTGGCGGCTCCTCTGGCAGCTAGGAGCTTGTGGATTTTGAAAAGTTTATTCTTTTTTAGCATGAAAAAACAGCTAAGATTTGTTGTAAATAACATCAACCAAAGGAAAATCAAACAGCTGGAAGGTTTTGTTTCAGATGTGGTGTTTTGGTCCTGCTTCCCATTTTGAATTTGACAGATTGATTTTGTACATACTTGAATGTAAACATAGTTATCAGACAGGAAGGAAAAATGATTTGTTGGTAGCTGATGTCTAAGTGAAAATAGTTTTTCATTTTCAGACAGAATTTATATTTGTCGTTGGGCTGGAATTGCATAGGAAATATGTCTGGTCAACAATTGAACCTGAGCGACAGCCCGTTGTTACGGAACAAAATATGGTGTAGATTTCCTGCAGAACCTCTGTCCTGAATTCTGAACTGACTGAAATTGTAAATAATGTTGCACAGCGTACAAACAAGATGCTGACAACATTTTGTTAGTGATGTTTTCTTGAGGTAACATATTGTTTTTACCTGCAATGCATGAGCAGCTTCATCATATGTACATTATTCTTTTTGTTCTAAGCCTCTGCCTCAATCTCTCTTGCCACTTTAGAGCTATGTTTTTATATAAGGCATTTGAAATTATGGTGTATTTATTGCAATTTTCATTTGTTTATTTTTATTAGTTTAATTATCAAAATTAAGATCAAATCAAAGATGGTTAGGAACAGATTGTTTGCCAGTGCTAATAACGTCCTGTAGTGAATTTTTTGCATCAGGAAAATAAGCAACGGAGTCAGATAGACAAAACTTTGCTCATGATTCATCAAACCATGTTTAGATGAAAACATGTCTAGTTAATATACAGGTTTTCTTTTAAATCTAGGACCTGTTGAAATGTCTGATAATCATTTAAAAGTTTATTGACTGTGTGAGTGTTTCTGGAGGAAGTTTTCCATATAGGGTTTTAAGTCTCCGTCCTCACTGCTCCTACTTGCTTTCTTTTCCATACTCCCGTCTCTCCTCTGCTCTGCTGTGTCTTCCTCCTCTCCAGTCCTGTCGGAAACAGAGGATGTAATCAGCTCAGACCTGCTGACTAGGCAGCTTCTTACCTCAGTACCAATATCTACCTGTCCTTGAAAACACACACTTCAATTATTCTACACCTTGGATTGGTTAAACACACACACTCAAACACACACACCATTCTGCACCTTTCCTTTACTGCTCTCCTGACTTTTGTATTATTTCTTCTCTTTTCATCAGTTCTTGCTATCATGTACTTTTATTTTGACTCTTTTATACATTTTTTTCTGCTGCAGTATAATGTTTCTTTCTCTTTTCTTTCCTTTTCAGCTTTTCCCATTTACATTACTTTTTTAAAGCTCTCTGTGTTGAACTTGTCCAGTATCTCATAGTACTGTCACTTGGTTGGAAGGACATGTCAGATGATGAATGTAGCAACTGGAGATGTCTTTAAAACAATTGCTTGTATTGACAAAAATACAAAAGGTGACCTCCACCTCGGTCAACATGAGCTGCTCATTTGGTAAACTCACGCTCCTGCTCACACTGTAATTCACTTCTAAAGCAGACTGTAAAATGAAAGTGGTAATAGAATAAAATAACGTGAAGGTGTTTTGTGGCACTAGTGGCCTTTATTGACAGCAGACAGACAGGAAATGGGCAAAGAGAGAGAAAGGTCCCAAGGTTGGGAACTCAACCATGGATGGTGTATTGAGGATGGGGTACACCGCTCCCTCTACACCACCATCACATTCTATCAAAAATTAGAAGACTTATTATGTCTAACCCAGTTTTTCAAGATTAAGTTGACAAGAACTCCTCTTTGGACATTTTGAGACTATGTTGGTGTCTCTGACATTCCTTTTCCTCTTTATGTTGACATAAGATACTTTTGAGTGTACATATTGAACTCGCCAAACCACCAAGAATTATTGTGAAACGCAATTCAAAATGAAAATGACGTTATCATCAGATGGTGTTATGTACCAACTGACCAGGTCCAGCAGGCCTATGATGGGTGGTTAGTGCCAGACTCTGAAACTCTGTGATGCAGTCTCCTCACAGAAAACTTGGACAATTGAGCCAAAATAAATATAAAAACCTCCAAAACAAATGAAGACAAATTTAGACTTCTATGGCTATAAAATACCAATGGCTGCTGCAGCTGCTGCATGTGTGTGTGTGTGTGTGTGTGTGTGTGTGTGTGTGTGTGTGTGTGTGTGTGTGGGTGTGTGTGTGTGTGTGTGTGTGTGTTTTGTGTTTGGTTATCACAACAGGTGTTCAGCCATGGCAATGGGTTATGGTGCTTATACTGTTTGTATGCCATCTAATCACAAATTTATATGTTTGATTTTTTTGTGTGCGGTTTTAAAAATCTGGGAACAAAGTGAAAGCTGCTTCTTTCCTATCTTCCTGTCTTCCTGCTCATGTCCACCTCTCTGGTCTCATTACCTCTTCTCATCTCCTCTTTTGCCCTGGTGCGGTCACTTTTTGCCCCTGTAGCCAGCAAGGAGACCCAAGGGTGAAATCACTATTGATTATTCTGGATTCCAGGGGCCGGTGGGGGAGGGTGGTAGGCATGGGAAGGTACAGCTCAGTTAGAACAATGCGTTGAAGAATTCTTTAGAAAAACACAATTCCACCAAATATAAATATGTCAGATTGAATCTAAAGCTGAAAAATTATCTGGAAATTTATAGGTTTTTTTTTTGTTTGTTTTTATCTTTATTATTGACTATGTAAATATTTTTATGAGTTTTTAATTGAACCTGCGGTTGCAGTTTTCTGGAAGTTTGTTCCAGATTTGTGGTGCATAGAGGCTGAATGTTGCTTCTCCATGTTTGGTTCTGGTTCTGGTCTGGATGCTGAACCAGAACCAGAAGACCTGAGAGGTTCTGGAATGTTGATACAACAACAGTAGATCTTTAGTGAATTGTGGTGATAAGCAGTTCAGTGATTTATAAACTAACAACAGTGTTTTAAAGTCTATTCTCTCAGTGGAAGGTCTGTGGAACTAAGTGATGTTCTCTATCAGAGCACCAGCAGCAGCGTTTTGGATCAGCAGCTGGAGGATTGATTGTGTCTTATTTTACTTTTCTTACTATTGTTTTCCACACTTTTCCATATTTAAATAATAAAATGGAAAAAATGTATGATTGAAATTTGCTGAAGTAGGAATTTAATGTTATCACTAATATATATATATATAGGCTGTTCTTCTGTCAAGAACAGCCTCGTTCTTGACAGACGAGGCTGTCAAGCCTCGTCTGTCAAGAACGAGGCTTGACAGACTCGTTCTTGGTGCCAGTGATGGATCATATATATATATATAAAAAAAAAATTCCCCTCTCACCCTCTGTGGGTGGTCTCTTTCATCCTCTGAGCTCGGGTCCTCTACCAGAGGTCTGGTAGCTTGAGGTTCTCCTCCAGTATCTTGGCTGTGCCTAGAACTGCACATTTCTGGACTGAGATGTCTGATGTTGTTCCTGGGATCTGTTTGAGCCACTGCTCCAGTTTGGGGGTGACTGCCCCGAGGGCCCCGATGACCACAGGCACCACTGTGGTCTTCACCTTCCAGGCCTTCTCCAGTTCCTCTCTGAGGCCCTGGTATTTCTCCAGTTTCTCATGCTCCTTTTTCCTGATGTTGTGGTCACTTGGTATTGCTACATCCACCACAACGGCTTTCCTCTGTTCTTTATCCACCACCACAATGTCCGGTTGGTTCGCCATTACCATCTTGTCTGTCTGGATCTGGAAGTCCCACAGGATCTTAGCTCGGTCATTCTCCACCACCTTTGGGGGTGTTCCCCACTTTGATCTCGGGGCTTCCAGTCCATATTCTGCACAGATGTTCCTGTATACTATGCCCGCCACTTGGTTATGTCGTTCCATGTACGCTTTCCCTGCCAGCATCTTGCACCCTGCTGTTATGTGCTGGACTGTCTCAGAGGCCTCCTTGCACAACCTACACCTTGGGTCTTGTCTGGTGTGGTAGATCTGAGCCTCTATTGCTCTGGTGTTCAGGGCCTGTTCCTGGGCGGCCAGGATGAGGGCCTGTCCTTGAGTCCAGCTTTCTCCAGCCATTGGTAGGATTTCCTGATATCAGCCACTTCAGTTATTTGTCGGTGGTACATCCCATGTAGGGGCTTGTCTTCCCATGATGGTTCCTCCAGCACCTTGTCCTCTGTTCCCCATTGCCTGAGACATTCGTTGAGCACATCGTCCGTTGAGGCTTTGTCCTTGATGTATTTATGGATCTTGGATGTCTCATCCTGGACAGTGGCTCTCACACTCACTAGTCCTCTGCCTCCTTCCTTACGGCTCGTGTACAGTCTCAGGATGCTGGATTTGGGGTGGAACCCTCCATGCTCTTGTTCTTGCCATTGAGCTGGCTTCTCAGGACTTGCCTTATTCGTTGGAGGTATTTGGCTGTGGCTCCTTTCCTTGTGACCTCATCGATGTTGCCATTTGCTTGCTGTATTCCCAGGTACTTGTAGCTGTGCTCTATGTCTGCTATTGTTCCTTCTGGGAGTGATACCCCTTCTGTGTGGACGACCTTCCCTCTCTTTGTAACCATCCGGCCACATTTCTCTAGTCCGAATGACATCCCAATGTCAGTGCTGTAGATCCTGGTGGTGTGGATCAGTGAGTCGATGTCTCGCTCGCTCTTGGCGTACAGCTTGATGTCATCCATGTAGAGGAGGTGACTGATTGTGGCCTCATTCTTAAGTCGGTATCCGTAGCCAGTCTTGTTGATGATTTGGCTGGTATATGCCACATTTGATGGACACTTGTGCAAGCGGTTTGCAGTTGGCTTCAAGGGTGGTTTTCCACAGCCCCATCGAGTTTGCAATGAAGGCTCTTAGAGTCCTATTGATGTTGTACATTTCTAAGCATTCAATGATCCAGGTGTGTGGCATCGAGTCATAGGCTTTCTTGTAATCAATCCAAGCGGTGCACAGGTTGGTGTGTCGGGTTTTGCAGTCTCGGGCGACTGTGTGGTCTACAAGGAGTTGGTGTTTGGCTCCTCTACTATTTATGCCGATGCCCTTCTGTGCCGTGCTCATGTATTTATCCATGTGTCCGCTTATCTTAGCCGCTATGATGCCTGACATGAGCTTCCATGTTGTAGAGAGACAGGTTATAGGCCGATAGTTGGATGGGACCCCTTTGAGGGGTCCTTCTGGATCAGGATTGTACGCCCTTCAGTTAACCTTCAGTTAACCATTCAGGGTGAGTCCCATTTTGTAGCAGCTGGTTCAGTTGAGCTGCCAGTCGCTCATGGAGGGCAGTGAGTTTCTTTAGCCAGTAGGCATGGATCATGTCAGGCCCTGGTGCTGTCCAGTTTTTCATACCTGAGACTCTTTCTTGGACATTTGCCACAGTGATGGTTACTGGGGCTTGTTCAGGGAGGTTGCTGTGGTCCTCTCGTAGAGAGGTTAGCCACTGTGCATTGCTGTTGTGGGACGCCTCCCTTTCCCATATGCCTTATGGCGTCGGGGTTGCCTGGTGTTCATTCGGGCCACGATTCTCTCTCTCAGGTCAGTTGCTGTCTCGTTCAGCTTTGATAGTTCGTTCATTACTGGGGCTGCATACCCAGTCTCGGGGTGGGGAGTAGTTAACTCCCCCCTGACCTTACCTTTGGGCTCCTCCCTTTTGCCGTAGCATTTGTGTTGTACCTCGTCAATCTCAAGTTGTGATAGCAGTTGCCGTTTGCGGATGTTGGAGCACTGAGCTACTAGTTGTTTGGCAGTCATTGTAGACTGTGGGTGTCGAAGTAACCATTCCACCCTCAGTCTTTGCATGTAACCCCTCTGACTAGGGTTACTTGAGTAGTAGCATTCCAACAGGTCCATGTTTTCGTCTCTCGCCCATTTCCGTCTTGTTCCAGTAGCCCATTTTTCATCAAGGTATATATATATATATATATATATATATATATATATATATATATATATATATATATATATATATATATATATATAAACAAGAGGAGTTTTAAACAAATTACACACAGCTGATCCATCACTGGCACCAAGAACGAGTCTGTCAAGCCAAGCAGTGTCCTAATCATCTACACTAAAATTCATAGCAAAGTGGATGTCAATGTGTAGGATGTGAAGCATTGATTCATCATCTTTTTCTTATCAGTGCAACATTTGCACATGCACTGTTTTTGTGTATTTCTGAGGGCTATTTTTACCCAAGTGGTTCCAGTACTAATGTAGTTCAATTGCTTTCTGAGCACACCAGTAAAAACAACAGCTACATCACAAAGACAGTGTGCAGAAGCAAGGAGATCAACAACCAGTTAATTACAACGGGCCGCTCTGAGTTTCAGGTATGTGGAGAAATTCAAATAATTACAAGAATTAGCAAGTGTGGCCACATTTTGTTTTTCAAATAAAGTCAAAAAATTGGATTTCTCCCTTTAACCACCTTAACCGTTTCTTAATTATTTGTTGAACTCACAAGCATTAACTACCCTAAACCCTCCATCCTCTCCCCCTCGGAGTCCCACAGCTCAGGATTTATGTAGGACTTCTTTCTATCCTACGTGACTATTTGTGCAAAAAGTTGTAAATTGTGTCTCAGGGTTCAACTGTACCAATCAGGTATTTTCACAGTATAAAAAAGTAATTTTCACCCCACAATAATTTCAATTCTGATTTTTCTTTCTTTCCTTTTTTTTTTTTTTTTTTTTTGCTGTAAAGCCTCTGTAATGTTTGTTCCAAATGAATATATTTGTGGGAAGTTATGTTAAAAAGCAGAATTCTAAAAGTGTGGAATTACAGTTTCTCCAAATTATGAATACTTAGTGGCTTTAAGCTCAAGCTTTCCAAATCTTATCACATCTTCAGGCTTTTTCAGCTTCACAGAAAACTGGAACTAAAACTCTGTTTAATTTTTTTTCATCAGAAGAACAAGGATGTACAAGTTATGTCCTGAAGAGCTACTATCCTGCAACTTTCAAATGCATCCCTTTTGGAAAACACCTGAATCAAACGGCCAAATCCCCCTTCAGCATTCAGTCAATCAGCTCTGCAGAGTCCAGAGGGCTGGCAGAATGAAACCCTTATGCTGTGATGCTTTTCTTAACACTCAACGGCACTTTACATGAGATCAGTCATTTCCATTCACACACACATTCACACACCGATGGTGGCAAGCTACTGGATAGTAACTACAGCTGCTCTGGAGCCACCTGACAAAAGTGAGGCTGCCATGCACTGGTCATTACCCCAAACTTTTATTCAGGGTGTTGTGTGAAGAAAGATACTTGACCTGTTTAAAAAAAGTCACAGAGCTAAATATAGAACACTGAATTACTGAAACATTGTTATGTAAATTAGAGAATTATTTAACATTTTCCCAGTATATTTTTAGGATTTACAACAGTATGAAGTGACTTCTGGTTCTCTTGGCAGAACTGAATTCCAGTTTACACTAAATCAAGGTAGAAATTGCTGCTCATCCTGATCCAGATTTTATGTTTTAAATCAGTTTTAGCCATTCAAAATTTGTTTGAGCTGAAACATTTAGATAATTGTATCAAGTATTGATATTTGATAAAAATGTGCAAATTTAATTACAAAGCCTCAAATTAAGTCTAAATTCCACTAGAATTTCCTTAGAGATAGGGTGAGAAGCTCGGTCATCCGGGAGGGACTCAGAGTAGAGCCGCTGCTCCTCCACGTCGAGAGGAGCCAGTTGAGGTGGCTCGGGCATCTGGTCAGGACGCCTCCTGGACGCCTCCCTGGTGAGGTGTTCCAGGCACGTCCCACCAGGAGGAGGCCTGGGGAAGACCCAGGACACACTGGAGGGACTATGTCCAACCCCAAGGCGTTCCCTAGGCCTGGGAACGCCTTGGGGTTCCCCCAGAGGAACTGGAAGAAGTGGCTGGGGAGAGGGAAGTCTGGGCCTGCTGCCCCCGCGACCTGATCCCAGATAAGCGGAAGAAAATGGGTGGATGGATGGATGATTGGATGAAGCATATGTCAATCACTTTAAGACAATATGGTCTATAAGGCCAAAAATAAATGTATGCCTATTAGGTTGTAAATAATCCTGCTGATAAAAATAAAACTAATTGTGATGTGTCTTGATTAAGAGCAGAGGAAAAAAGAAACAACACTAACACAATTTGAGCAAAATAAAAATATCTAATGATGTAAATCTTTCTCAAACATTGAAAAACTGTTTACTGGCAGCATTTTGTCTTTCTGCTCGGCCAAATTAAAGGGAGATTCCATTAATTTTTCAGTGTGTCTGCTTGGCCTGTTGAAGTAAATTTGCATTTCTATCTCACAGCTTAGCGGATACTCATTAAAAACAGAACTGCTGAATTTGTAAATTGTGATTTTTTTTTCATTAAATCAAAGCACACTCACATTTTCAGTCTTCACCTCAACCCCCCACATCATTTGACAATGTACAAACACACACACACACATGCGCACGCACTCAACATATAAGCGGCTCTTTGCAGGCGCCTCCTGCAGCTCCCTGGCCCTCTGTGTATGTGTGGCAGGCTCATCTATAGGTGTGCTTGTTGTTGTTTATTAGAGTGTGAGGTCCATGACAGCGATCAGCGGCTCATTCACTACATTAATGAGAATGATAGCAGCTTTAAAAGACTGTTCCACACTCTGACCAAACTCATTAACACAGGCTTGCATTTAAATACACTCTGCTCTTCTTCCTCTCCTTCTCTTCTTTCTGCATTTATAGGTTTAGCTGTCCACTTGTCTCTTTCTTACACCTCCTGTTCTTCCTTCTTTGTGCTTTATCTTTCTTATTCTGTTTCTCTCAGTAGGTACTATATAGACTTTTTTCACTTTTTTCTTGTTTTGTCAACCGTTGACAGAAGAAGCTTCTCCTTTTTTGTTTTTCTGAATTCTTATTGCTTGTCTTTTTCTGGGGCTTATTCTCATCTGTCTTTGATACTCTTGGTTCATACTGTAGTTGGTCCAGTTATATATAGCTAAAATGTCATGTTTATATGTGTGAAAAGAGACATAAGTTCTTTGTACGTGTCTGACATTAACATGTATAATGTATACATAATGTAGTGGGTTCTCTCATGACAATATGGTTCTACTCTTATGCTTCACAGTTGTGTTTTCAGGCAGGCTTCCTCTTTTCACTCCAGCTACAGTAAAACTGCAATTATGTCACTTAAGTTGTAGTTTTATCAGGCATGTTTCCAAAATATACATCTTAAGCCTAGACTTCATTTGTTGTCATCAAAAAGTGGTTTCTCAAGTTACTTTTGGAGCTCTGCCTTCTTCCTTTTGTATTTAGAAAGGATGTTGGTAGCACCAACTGATGTATAACAGGAAAAGTGTAGTTTGATTTCATATCAGATAGTGAAAATACAGTTCTGGTTCCAACCAGAACTGAATCCTGTTGGAACTCAATGGCGGAACAAGTCGGCGTCGGGCTGGGGGGCGGGGCTAATGACCGGGCCCTTTATACCCAAAATAACAAAGCTCATGAAAACATAATTTTATAAAGTACTAATAAAAGCCACTCATATTTGTTGTAAAAAAACTATATAAATAAGAAAATGTTTTCTAAAGCTGCATTAAACTCCTAGGATGGTTCTGACCTGTACATTTACAGCATTCCACTCATCAGAACACAGGCCAACAGATAATTATTTTGTGTGTGTGAATAAAATAATGCCGTCATTTTGCACTTTTTTTGCAGTGATGTTTAAGCTGAAAACACTGCAGCTTTTCTGTTAACTCAACAGTGTGGATGTGTTCAGAGCTGTGGCCTGTGAAGGCATTGATGGACTGATCCACCTCCTGCAGCACACACACACACACACACACACGCACACACACACACACACACACACACACACACACACACACACACGCACACACACACACACACACACACACACACAGACACACACACACAGACACACACACACAGACGCAAGCACACGCACAGAGGTGTAAAAGACAGGGAGACTGTAAAATGAGCAGTTGTGTTGAGGAAATAAATTAAAAGCATCACATTAATGATATAGTGACCTCTGTGTCATTGTGTTTTATGGGCCTCGTAGGATCCCTTTCATAATCAGGTCAAATGCTCATGCTTGTAAACAAGATAGCAAAAAGCTTGATCTTTAAAAAGGTATTCATAAATTGATTTTAAGAACAGAGTCATATGACGCATTAAAAAATGTTAGATTGTAATATAGTTATGCTTCAAAACTACATGTTAAGTTTAAACATAACATTGACATGATATTTTTAGAGAATGTAGAGATTAAACTGTATTTTCCTTCATTCAAATTTAATATATTTCTCTTGATTTAGATTTGATGGATAGTTTCAAAATGACTCTTTTACATTCAAAATGCTGTTTTGTACAACAGTGATATTTTATCTGAAGTATTTTCTCTCAAAGACTTTAAAAACTCCACCATTTTATTTTAGTTTAATCCAAATATGATTTTTATCCCATCTATATAGATATATACATGTATATATTTATTATTATTGCTACTATCATTATTATCTTATGTTAGGTTCGATCCTAGCTGGGTTATATTTGTGTGTCCTTGCTGTGTTTGTGTGGTTGTCAGTATTTGGACAGCACTGTGTGGCTCACCAGGTGAGTCTAGCATCTGTTTCTTGGCAAGTCTTGGAGAAGGTGACAGAGTGTGTTGTGTGTATGTGTGTGTACTTTCACTCCAGCATACTTATTTTCTTCATTTGTTCACTATGCACTCTAATTTTTTAAACAAAACATTGAATTTTTTTTTCTGTTTTATTTTTACTGTTACTAACCCCCGAATATCCACAGGGTGAAAATGAAAAACACACATTAGGTCCCAACCTAATACAACTAAGTATATCTGCCATGATAGACACATTTTTGATAACTTCACTGAACTTCAATCCAGAACCACATGGGATTCTGGGGGATGTAGGCAAAGGAAAGACTTTCGTCTCTCATCCTCTCACTGCCAACTAAGCTATTAACTCACTCACTGTTTGGCTGGCCAGCAACAACCTGCTGAGTAAGATGAGCACTACCAGTTTCATGATGAACTCATCATCGTCAGCCATACTTCACTCCATAGAAGCTCACACACAATGTGGACTCAATGAGGACACAATGAGGACATAATGAGGACAATGAGGACTCTAGAGTATGTGATCATGCCCACACACCCAGTGACACATTGACCTGCTCTGAAAACTACTTGATAGGAAACTGTGTTCACACTGAAATGTTTTACATGTGACACTGAACTGATAATATTGAGTCACTACAACCATCTTGCACTGTTTTTGTACTGTTGCTGTCTGTTCAGTACTAGGAGTTGTGCAGTGTTTGTTCTGATGGAGTAAAGATGGGGCTAGATGACCAATTAGCTCATCAAATGTAATAATATCCATTCATATTATGGGAAATAAAGGAATTTGTCACAATGAATGTAGGCAATCAGTACATTTGACTATAAAATTTCACCTGTCTGTGGACGGTGCACACAGAGTCTGCGGGGTTCACAGAATTCACACACCTGAGTATACAGGAGCAGCAGGGCCGTGCAGAGACCACTAAAGGGGCAGGTGCTCAAAAAAAAAAAGGGCACATCTAGCCGTATTTTAGGACAGAATATTAAAGCCACACAGTTTTCAGAGTTTAATAAAACAATGATAAATTACAAAATTTTGTCATTTTGCAATCAAAGCTAAGAAAAATATCTATATAGACCATACAACTATGCATATGCAAGATATTTTATTAGTAATTTCTTTCTGCAGGTCTATTTTGTTATAGGAAAGTATTGCAATATTCAAACCCGCAATTTAGCAAGATATGTAAATCAGAGCTAGACCACCAGACTTTGTCTTTACAGAATTACACTATTAAAAATATAAACAAGGGCACAATGTAACCTTTTAGTGACTGTAATCTATAAAAAAAGAGCTGCCTGTTTGCTGCAGTGGAGATGAAGATGGTCCATTCAGGAAAGCAGAGCTGGATCAAACTTTAAGGTGGAACTGCAGAAAGAAGAAAAAAAAAAAACAGCAAAAATTGAATTGTTAATGCATGTCACCATGAGAAAACCCTACTGAGTTTTGCTTAAAAAAACTTTTTTTTATTAAAATCACACATTTTTGTCTCATGAAGTGAAAAAATTATTTGCAAAACAAACTTACTTGCACATGTCAGAAATATTTTCTTGCTATTCTAAGTTTTGGTTTGTGACTCAAAGTTTTGCTTGTGATTCTCAAATGATGTCATGGGCAGGACCCAAAATCACAACAAAAGATTTCTGATGTGTGCAATAAATGTTTATGTTTGGCAAATAACTTTAGTTCACCAGACAAAAATTAGTTATTTTATTTTAAAAAAAGGTTTTTAAACAAAACGTTTTGTTTTTAAAAAATAAATCATTACAATTCCAAAGGTTTTATTAACAATTTTATTTTACTTAACTGAGGTCACTTTTTTTTCATTGATAATTGGGGGAAAAATTAACTGCATACTCTGCGAACCAGACCCTAAACTTACTTAAAGTCTGGATTGAGTTTTTTCCCCTTCATTAATGACTTTTATTACATACATTATATCTATCATGGTAATTCAGGGTGAGTTATTTTTAATTCTAAATGAATATCCTTATTGGACTTTTATTTAAGTGCTATTCTCTTTCAAGACACATTTACCTAACGCCAGAATAAATGCAATGTACATTATGCAGCAAAGGAAATTAGAAGATCGGACATTTATCCATTATGGAGATGACAAGTTTTGTACGGGCGATGTGGCTCGTATTGCATAAGCGATACTGAAGAATGACTTTTATCATTAACGATACAGAGAAGAAGCTTTTTGTTATCTAGCTTTGCAAACAAAGTCGTAGCTAGCAGCTAGCTAATAGCACAACAACAACAGCCTAATGTCTGTATGATAAAAATACTGAATCGATAGATCAAAACAGTTTCTCCTCACCTGGCTGTCTCCTCCCACTCAGTAGTTCTTCAGAGAAAGGCAGACCCAGAGGCCTGTCAGTGTCTGTTGTATTTCATTACCTCTCTGCTTAAACCGCTGAAGCAGAAACGATACTTCAACGTTTTCCATCATCTGACAAATAGCAAAAGTCTACTCCACTTTATTCACCAAAGACGTTTTTTTTAATTCACCAAAAACTGTTGTAATCTGGAACGTTCGCTACGTTGAGCTCCAGTTAGCAGTGAGAGGCAACTGCGTCATGCGTCACAGGCAAAAGGTCAAAGGTAACAAGGTGACTGGAGGGCTTATTATGTTGTACAAAAAAGACCCAACAAAAAAACAAAACCAATAATTACAAATAATTTTAGTACATGTTATTATGTGTTAGAAGAGGGCTTAGGAAATAATACAAAAAATAAAATAAAATAATAATAATAATAATAATAATAATAATAATAAATTTTAAAAATGACCAAAAGGGCACTTAGGGGCAAGGAGCAAAAAGGGCAGGTGCTCAAGCACCCCCAGACCCCCCTCTGCATGTGCCTGAGGAGCAGTAAATGAGTTCTGTGCTTTACCACCGTCCCACCACAGATAATAAACAATGAAAGGTCACGTCACCTCTTCGGCAGTATTTTGGAAAATTAAAACAAATCAATAATTTTCAATATCGACTGTAATGAAATGCTTTTTCCAGCCATTTCACTCAGCTATACACTGTACATTTTTCCAGTGTTTCACAGATCTGTCCAAAATTTGTTCAGCAAACTTTGAACATCATTCTACATGCTTGTTCTTCAACAGTAGAGTCTGGCACAGTGAGTGTGTGTCCAGGCTGTGGTGGTTTATGTGTTGTTGTTTTCTTTCTGAAGCTTTCAGCAGGCCGTCTTTAGCTCGTTCACAGATCTTGTTGCCTTGCACAGTCCCATCAGGAAGGAAGAGATATTTTGGTAACACTTTATTTGAAGGGGGTTGAATAAGACTGTCATGACACTGTCATAAACATGTCATAACACCTGTCATGAACATGAATAAGTCTTCATGAATAGTTATGACTGTTGTCATAAAGCGTCATTCGTTAAATTATGACACTTTTAATACAAAGTTGACATTATTCAAAATGTCTTTGATATGACAAGTTGACATTAACCAAGAAATCATTACTGTTTAAACTTTACCTTTAATAACATAAAGTTACCTCATTTTTAAAGTGCAATCAGTAATACTTTTATAACAAATTTAGATCAGTAATGATTTCCTGGTTAATGTCAAGTTGTCATATCAAAGACATTTTGAATAATGTCAACTTTGTATTAAAAGTGTCATAATTTACCGAATGACGCTTTATGACAACAGTCATAAATATTCATGAAGGCTTATTCATGTTCATGACAGGTGTTATGACATGTTTATGACAGTGTCATGACAGTCTTATTCACCCCCTTCAAATAAAGTGTTACCGATATGTTAATGTGAAACCTCTGTAGTGAGGTTTAAGTCACAAATTGGGTCTAAAGAAGCTGATATTAGTTTATGCTTGGTGGGAGGATTACTTTCTAATTACTGATAGGTTTCAGCAGGTGTCATGACTTTCCATGCGTTTTGACACCTCCATTTTTTCATGTGTTTAATACTTTTTTCCTGCGTCATTACTTTTTATTACACATCACTGCAATGATTTACATCTACAGATTGATTTATTTGCATATTTCAGCTGGTGACACTTTTAAGTCGATGACACCTTTAGAAACATATTTACTTAGAATATTGCAATGTGTTCAATAGTTTTTAACACTTATTTTACCTGGAAGGGAGAAGTTGCTACTGAGCCCATGGTGACATGGGACAAAAAGAAAAATAACTTCTGGCCATACGATATTAAGTTGTGACCATGAGATTTTTTTCTCCCATGTCACCAGACAGACTCTGTAAATTGGTGCCAGTTTGACAGCAGTAGAATTCATCAAAATATTGAGACATTTTCTGGGTTTGTTACAAATATAATTAAGATTTGTTGTATTTTTCTGTGTTTCATAAATATTTTGTTCCAACCATACTTTTGTGTGCAAATCCCTCATGCTCCCTTCCTTTATCGTCGTGTCAGCATCTGCTCAGCGTTAGTCCCCTCAACAAGATTAATCCTTTTTTTAATGTAATAAAAGTATCAAACAGACTAAAATCATAGAATAAAATGTAAGAGGTTTAAGGCGGATCTCCACTTGGAAGCTCTACTACATAATCCGCTCCTCTTGTGACTTCAAAGGAGGTGGTGAGGAGCGCCAGTCCTCCTGCTTTCCATATCAAGGCTTTTTTACTGCTGCTGCTGTTGCTACTGCTGAAGAAGAGGAGGAGGAGGAGGAGAGGAGGAGGAGGAGAGGAGGAGGAGGAGATAGAGCCAGTAGAGCAAAAGCGGTTGGAATTGAAACACAGCAATGAATTTGTTAGGTTGTGATGCTCATTAGGAGACCTTGGGGTTTTGCTCGTCCTCTCCTCCCTCCTCATCTCGTCTCGGTTTCTCATCTGGATTGTTTCTCTTTCTTGTTCTGCTTAAATATCAACTTCATCCTCTGCTGTTCTTCCTCCCGCTTTCCTCTCTCTCACATCTCATGCTGTCTCCATGTCTTTACTGTAACAGTGAACAGTCTTTGTCATTACTTTATGTAGTACAAATAACCTCAGACTCTTTATGTGACCACAGTTTGTCTACATGTAAATAATGCATCATGCATTTAGATCCACCAGTCAGTTTGTGCAGCTATGATTATTTTATCCTTCTCAAAGACTGTAGCTCACTTGAAGAAAAGTTACAGAAATATACATATATAGTATTTAATATATTTGTTCCATGTCTTTTCTCATGATTTTGATTTTAATAGATTTCAACAAAATTCTTCAGTAAGTGTATTTCATTTCATTTATTTGTTCTCATGGAGCTTTTTTGTGTTTTTGAATTCACTCATCAGGATACATGTGACGTAAATACGTCTGTCTATGTGAATTCATCTGTTTTTGTCAGATCTCGTTTGAGGCCCTCACTGGGTTTGATAAACAGATGATAATATATACCATAGAACTGCAATGTTATGGACCAGCGTTGGGAACCTGAGATATTTGATCAGCTTCTCTTTCAATTTTTAATTCATAATAACTTATTTAAAGAGCCTGTGGTGTCAGTAATCAATACTCCAGCACACTATCATGGACAGGAGAGTGTTGGCATTTACATCTGTGTTTCTGAGATTTGGTTTCACATAAAATAAAATATTTTAAAGACTGTATGATTCATATACTCTCACTACATTCTGTGACAGTTTGTGTGAGTGTTCTGTGTTGATGATAATGAGCTTAACTGATGTTTGACTGAAATATTATTTCATGTAAAAAGTATTCTAGACCTTTATTTTGAAGCATCAAGAAATTTGGATTAAGTGAATAAAATAAAAATATGAATGAACCATTTATGAACACACTTATCGTTAATTAATATAGGAGATTTAAAAAACAAAAACAAAATGTTGCATAGTTCTATATAAATATATAGAATATTGGATTTCTGGAAGTAAAATTCAGTGATACACACAACACAGTGAATATAACAAATTTAATGGGTCAGAAATTGGATGATAACATTTGAAGGGCATGAGAAAGTTCTATAGAAATATGTGCTGGTCAGGAAAATGTTTCATATCACCAAAATTATGTTGAAATAAGAAACACCAAAACACATCATTGAGATGGAAATTAAAAATGATGAAAAATGAAAAATAAAAGAATCAAGACAGAGGTATTTTAGGTTACATGGGGAAAAAGAAGACAGATGGAAAGCTGACTGGACCTGAAAGGACAGAAGATAAAGAGATAAATGGGCTCAAAAAAGAAGTGAAAAGAAAGAGAGCTTACAGGGAAAGAGTGGGAGTGAGAGATGTGAGTGGTAAAACAAGGCAGACAAAAAGACAGAAAGAGAGAGGCTTTCTAGTGTCAAATGAAGAGATAAAAAACTAACCCTCCCTCATTCTCTGTTTTGCTCTGCAGAGAAAATGAGTGGGAATTCCCCTGGGAGGCCTTAATCCACACGCTGTCTTTCCCTCTCCCTCTTTCTTTTCTTTGTTTAGCTCTACCTTGTTTGTCCTCCCAGTCACTCTCTCCCAGCGCTGCAGGCTCGATAGAATGATGGTCTCTCACTGCCATCACACTTACTGGACAGATGAACTGTGGTTTAAGCCAATCTCTAGCTGCAGCAATGACTGTAGAAACTGATGGATACTGGTTTGAATATGACGGCTTCATAATAGGAAATTAATATCTCTGTAGTGGTGCAAATAAATGGACAGCTTACGGTGAGTATCAACTGTGTGACTTAGAAAATGTTCCCCATCTTTGTAATAGACTTTAAATAAACCATGTCAGTTCCACCCCCGAAAAGTGTCCTGTAAAAACAAAAACTGCCGTGATTTTCTGCATTAAAATTATAATCATTGATTCTGTCATTGCAAATAAATTGTATAACTTGCTACCTCACTACAAACTTTGATGTACTTATACTTTTAAAGGTTAGGGAAGGAGAAAGTGTTCAAGTTGATTTTACAGCCCAATGTTCTCCAGCATAACTTGTAGGAATGTGACAGCAGCTGTAATCTGAAGCAGGAGAAAAATAACATTTGGGTTTGTACCTCATAATCTGATTTTGATCTGGTTGCTGCAATGAACAGGACATGGTGGGAAAGAACAGCTCCAAGAAGCTAAGCATGCTTCTGGAGAAACTTCCTGCTGGTTCTGGAGGGAAGTCCTGATCCACAACTTCAGCACTTCTCTCAGTCCAAAAGGATCACCGAATCTCTAAACGATGGCAAATGGCCTGTCCTTTATAAAACTTTATCAAGCCCAAAGCACTTCACACTGCATTCCATCATTCAAAAAGAAATAAAAATCCAGATGGTTCTCACTGAAAATAAGTTTTAGCAACATATTTGACCAGCCCAAGTTTTAACCTCTATTGTTTTGTTATGGAAGTCTGTGTTCTTCATTTGTGAATGACTGAATGACATTCAGACGGATGGACGGATGGACGGATGGATGGATGGATGGGCGAAGAGATTGTGTGTGGGTTCTGGTAATATTTACACTTACATTCTTTTAAATCTGAATTTATTTTTATAACTTCGAGTTTATTGGTGTTCTGGTTCAATCAGCAGCAACTGAATATTTTGTGATAAAACACTCAGTTACTCAACAATTTGTATGTGCACAAAGAATATTTATCACTCTCATGAAATATATTTTATTAGTGTTAAACTGCATTGCAGCTAATTTCTAGGCAACATGACTCGTTTTGTCCTTGTGCTGCGTTCCTCTGTCTGGAGGCTGTGCTGTCAGATCTTGTGACAGAAATAGGATGAAGGTTGAAACCTTTTGCCCACAAATTAGTCTTCCTGGATGTAACCCTAATCAATGACAGCAGCCCCACATTTCTTTTTCATGAGTGCTCAATTGCTGAAACCAAATTTAATACTTTCCTGCCACCCACCCTCGGTCAGATCACAGTAGTGGTTCGCCCCTCACACCAAAGTGACAACGAATCAGAATTTCATGCATCTGGATACTGGGGCTGTCACACCAAGGTGTCCTCATCTCTCTCTTTCCCGAATTCCCTTTCATCTTTCCACTGAATCCTCTTAAACACATAATATTGTATGTGCTTAAATATGTGCACAAACAGGACTGGGAGTTGGTTGATAAAACGGCGCGTTTGAATTTAAAGTGACTGGTTTAAATGGGCTGAGTGCTTCAACAGAAGCAACAGTGAGACTTTCCATCTCTTAGTGCCTCTGGCATTTCCTCCAAAGGGCCTGGCTCAGAAAGCAGCCTGTTTGTGTGTGACATGTGTGTGTGTGTGTGTGTGTGTGTGTGTGTGTGTGTGTGGGTGTGTGTGTGTGTGTGTGTGTGTGTGTGTGTGTGTGTGTGTGTGTGTGCGCGCGTGCGTGCGTGTGTGTGTACATACTGCTGGCAGGGATGGCACAGCAGAAGCTAGACATGCATCCTCTCTCTGTCACCCTGTGTAGAAAAGAGCCTAGGCCAGGTCAGTTTATACCAGTTTGTTATCAACAGGTTCACTTACTTTTTATTGTAAATGGTGAATAATTGCTCCTGGTGTGGAAGTACAGTGAAGAAAGGGAAGAGCAGCTGGTTCAGCTCTAAAGAGCCTGACTGTAAAGAGGAAATATAGCTGAGGTAAAGTGTTACTTTAACAACAGGCTAGATGTTTATGTTCATGGTAGAAATCAGTTTTTTTCATCTAACCTCAGGTGCATAAACCCACACGTCACACATTTCAACCATGTTATTATTTAATAAGCGAGAAGAAGCCAGAATGGAGGTTTGCGTCTCATGGCTGAGCCAAACTGAAAAAAATCCATTTGAAAAGTTGCAGCTGAGTGATAAAAATCATATCATTTTAATCTCTGCCTCATGTCCTCCACCCCTTTTTGTTACAACTCCCCTGGTAAACATTATGCATATGAAATAACCAAAAGACAGCTGTCATCATCAGAATTGGTTTAAATTGGATAATTTATGCATAATTAGGATAAATTGAAAAAATAAAAAAGTGAACTGTACTGTAGACTGATTATTAATAAAAGGGTTTTATAAGCTTCCTTTATTTGTCTGCCAATTAATAGAAAACACAGTTTTACCACAGGTGATTGTTTCCCTGGGTTGCCCAGCGAGTGCCATGTTCATCATAGTTTGGTTTCATAAAACTCAGAGTGACAAGTGCAGAGTGCCTTCCTAAAAGTTTTTACTTGTTTACAGTAAAGGCAGGTATTTATTTAAAATTATGCAAAGGTTTAATCACAGGAATCCAAAGTAAAGATGTGCAGAAACCTTACCAAAGACTTCTTCAACTTCTCTGTCTCTTAAATGATTGTCTTTGATGTCCTCCTTTGCTCTGGATAAAGCAAAACAGTATGGAAAAATATCTAGATTGCAGGAGGGGATCAGATTGGATTTCCATGACCTTCAGTTAGTTAGTTACCTGGGTGGACGTGTACGCTTGAGCATTGTGGTGTAGATCTCCCAACATTATTTTACTCTCTGACCTTTGAGTATTGAAACCTCTTAGTAGGAATCTCTACTGTGCAGTGCAGTTTACTGACCATCAGAGCAGAGGGAACACCACCATGAACATCTCAAGCTCCTTGATCTTCTTGGTGTTCAGGAGCCAACATGGTTCCATTGGGTACTTTGCCTCTAATTTTTCAGCCTCACTCTTCCATCTTTGGACCTCTTATACCAGCAGAAAACAGACATTTGGTTCATAGCAAGTAAGTAAAAAAACTGTCCAAAACATTTCAGATTTTTCCACACCATTTAACAACTGTTTTGTTTGCACTAGTCTTGCAAATTATCTTCAAGCAAATGCCAGTCAGTAGGATGTAAAAAAGAAGTTAGCATGTTTGTATTTTATAGAAATAGAAAATAAAATTATCCAATAACAGCTCAAATATTAAAACTATGATTTGGACTACCAAAAAAGTGACAAAGCCTCCCAAATATTTTCTTGTACTCTTCCAAAACTTTAAACTTCTGTTATCACTTCTGGTTTCACAGGTTAGGAGAGAGAATAAGTTCTCCGGTCTGTCCATCTGGAGAGAGATGTGATTATACCAACACATTCACCTCATCCACCCTCTGTGTTTCCCTGTGTAGATTACACAGAGAAACAGGCTGGGTCACCAGAGGGTGGGCCACCTCAGGGACACACACCCTCTCCTCACCCAGCCTACCTTCACACACACACAGCCTCTCTCGCTGTAATACACTTAAGAGTGACTCCAGAGCAGAGGAATTCCCATGCTGTCATGGGAAAACTGTCACTGTGCTGTGTGTGTGGGTGTCTGTGTGTTCTTGCGATCTTTTGAGTGTGTGTGCATACTCGGTGTGTGTGTACTTGTTGCTTGGTGAGAAATTTCCCCAGCAAGAGTCTCTCTTTCTGCTCTGCCCTTGGTATGATTTTGACAAAAGAGGAGTGAGAAAAACTAAAAGAAACACAAGATTCAAATTGTGTGAAGATATTTTTGTGCAAACACGAAACAATTTACAAATCAGGCTCCTTATGACTTCCTGTCACTTTTTGGTTACATTAATAGCTATTATTTATTATCCTTTAATTATCTAATTGAAATTAAATTAAGAAAACAAGCACTTACTGGTGATCCTCACATTTTTTGAGAAGGTTGCATTCTTCTCAAAAAATATTTATGACTAAAGTCATACATTTCAAAGTCTTACACTATTTATCAGTGTTAGAACTATTTTCTAAAGCTCAAAATATTATACAAATTCATCTTGTTTGCATTCTTGACACGTTTCCTTTCTATTTGTTTTTGACATTTTTCCTCTTTTAAATTGTCTGTAAAATTAAAACACATCAAATATGTTTTACCAACATATTCCAGTACAGTTTATGACACAGGAAACTGGATTAAGAATTGTGAATTGCATAATCTGCAAAGGAGGGAATTTTTTTGGTTATTCAATTTGATGTGTGATTTGTGTGTATCCACAATTTAGGTTTGCATGTGTGATTAATATTTATAAGAAAAGAAGCATTTTATTCCACAAAACAGATGTTACCTTGTAACTTAGTTTTTAAAAGATTTGTTAATGCGTAGCATTAATTAGAATTTGATCCTCATGGAATTTGTTCAGGGAATAAAAATAGTGTTTAGATATCTTGATGTTCTTTACGTTTCCCAAATTTCTGTTTCCAATAGGACAAAAACTGATGCTGTCAGTTCCTTTTGATTAATATATAACAGTAACATATGAAATGTACTCCAAATATTATTATTATTATTATCATAATTATTATTATTATTATTATTATTGCAATGGACTGGCGACCTGTCCAGGGTGACCCTTGCCTCTAACCCATTGACCTCTGGAGATAGGCACCAGCACCCACTCATGACCCCACTAGGGATAAGCAAGTAAGTTGATGGATGGATAGATTATTATTATTATTATTATTATTATTATTATTATTATTATTATACAGAATGGTGAAATCTAACCATTGTAGAAGTCTTTAGTCAGAAGTGTTTTCTTTTCTGCTTGTAAAATCTCGACTGAACAAAGATGTATTCATCAGCACCACTCAGGCCTCACCTCACCCTACAGTCCCACCATCCACAGCTCCTGAGGCCCCCTACTTGTCCGTTGCTGTCTTTGTCTTTTAGTTGTCTAATTGGGTGCCTGTTTCGAAAAGGAAAAGTATTAAGTGGGGGGAATTCCCATAATGCTCTTTTACTGAGAGTTGGTACAATGGAAACTAATTGGTTCCTATTAGACAGCGGTGCAGGGAGACACTTAAAGTCTTTAGAATGGGTGGTCTGTTATTTGGGTATATTGTGTTTGTGCTGTTTTGAATTTGGTGTTGTAGGAATGACCAAACAAAATTGGAGGATTACTGCTTTGTGTTTTTGTGGGAATGATAGAAACAAGCTGTAGGTGTGTTAAAGGGATGACAATAATATGTGTGCCTGCTTGTGAATGTGTATTAGCATCCACAATTAGACCTCTTAGTTATTTAGCTTTTTGTTCACAGTGAATGTGTGATGTGCCTAAAAATCCTAATTTTGAGACCAAGCTTACAAAGGTCATGTTTACTGACTGGCTGTGTTTACTGATGTGAGATTTAAAGGTGTATGATTATTAATAAACCTTAGATCACTTTATCAGGCTCTGCCATACATCTCTCTTGGTTTTTAATATTGGCTGTAGATCCAGTATCTGTTATTTCTTTTCACTTTCATACTACAACATATCTGTAGACAAAATTGTCATTCCTAACAATTACTTGGCGAGAAAATAGTTCTGGTTGTGCTTCTTGTAGTCATGTTTAATTATCAGTGTCAGTAGATTCCATCTTTTGCAGAAACTGACTCCTGAAAGTGTCCCTCTGGAAACCCTGAGATCCCATCCACCAAACATCTGTTTCTTTACCTCGTATTCCTGAGCATTTTTTAAAACAAATATTCCAACTTATAAGTTAAAAAAATCATAATCATTAAAGGCACACTCGCAAGTACACACAGCATTCACACACTTGTTGCCCACAATTCCTTATATGAAGCACACACACACGCACACACACACGCACACACGCACACACACACACACACACACACACACATAACTGTGATTAGCTCTGCAGCATAAGGCCATCCAATACTCTCAGATAACTGCTTCTCTTTGATAAACATGAGAGCTCAGACACACTGCTGTCTGCTGCTACCATCTGACTGATCAAACACACACACACAAAGTCCATCTGAAGCGATGTATGCATGCACACAGACACCCCAGCACTCGGTCAGTGTCCAATATCACAGAGTATGTAAAGCCTGGAGAATATTTGATATGTAGATAAGTCTTAAAAGGGTGAGATTTGCATATCCTGCTCCTGTTGCACATCCCTCGGAGCTGCATGTGGTAGGTACATTTTTCATCAGCAAGTGAAGAAAAATTAATTTGTTTTTGGTGGGAGGGGGTGGGGGAGGGTGAGTGATCATACCAAAACTGAGTTTGAAATGATTTCAGTGTGATGTCTGGATGTTTTGGAGTTCTCTGTGAAGGGTTCCAAGTAAAAGCCTAATTAAATTCTGAGTTGGTGCCACACTGTACAATACTTTATTTACATTGTTTTTAATTCTGGGAACTACTTCTCAGTGCAGCACACCTAAAGGGCCCAATCAGAAGCGTTGTTGTGATGATGTGCTGAAGGCAGAGTGTAAGAACTTAAGAGACAGAGGCCCAATTTCAAGGTGTCAAATTACAATTTACAAAAACAAATAAATTATTTTATTTTATGTTTGAATTAAACAGCCTTTTTATCAATTGAAGGTGATTGTTATGTTTCTTCTCATAACTTACTATATGAAACCCAACAGAACCTCAGTGGAACGTGACTTAGTTTATTGGACATTTTACTGAAGAACATAGTGAGATTAATGCGCTCATACAACACTTGGTGTTCTTCCACACTGAACACAAAATAGTACCATTGAATAATGTATTCTTTTACCAAATACGTAATAGTGATTATTTAATCAAATGGAGCTTTGTGCCTGGAAAAATACATATACCATCTTTAAGACATTAAAAACTACAGATTTCAAACACACCACAAAAAAGTTTCTGCTTTAATATTTTATCAGCAGACAATGTGCTGATTTTTTATTATGATGATGTACTATATTTCCATCAATATAGAATACAGAAAAATGCACTGAATATGGTAAGACATTTCAAACATAAATAAAAAACAAGGACAGAATGCAAACACAGAAACCAAAACCCAAACACCCAGGATCATAACAAAATACATATTTAAACACAGCAAAACTATTACAAATGAGAGCTTAAATAAATAGTACAGCAATGGAATTTCTTTGTTTGTTTAAAAAATGGATATCAAATTTTAACAACTGGTTTTAAAGGTTCTACACACAAACTGACTTAAGAAAGAATTATCTAAATATCTTCACCTGCCATTGGAATTCTGTCTTTCCTGGTATCCATGTTTTCCAGCTGCTGTGTCCAATTAAGACACGTCACCTTTTTTGACAACTATTTTAAAGCACCAGAGCCGGTTGTAGCCATTTTGGGGCCCTAGGCAAGATCATTGCTTGCTACATAACAGCAATATATCTGAAATGTTTAATTATGCAGAAAAGTTGTTCCAGCTTTAATACATCATATAGAAAACTACATATTTATTGATGTTGGCTGACTGCGTTCCCTGGGTCAACTTTAGCATCCATTATTTTTGATTCTGCACCTTCTATTAGGAGATCTTAAAACGTTTTCAATTATAGACATTGTTATTTTGAGAAAGTTAAAAACGCAGTTACGCCATATTAAAAATAAAATTAGAATCTGTGACAAAGTCACAAAGTTATCTTGACAGAGAACAAAACAGAACAAAATTCCAGCCATGTATGGACAGATGTGGCAAAAATGTCCTCAGTACATCTGTCTGGGACAGAGGCAGATGAAACTTACCTGTTGCTGAACAAGCACAGCATTACGCTGATGCACACAGACCACTGGATGTGTTCAATATAACTTTAGTTAAGATCATGAATTTATTTAATAAAGGATGCTGGATCACCTACACCTAACAGCTGCATCATCTGCCGTAGCATTATTTGGCAGCTTTGCTTTATTTAAATGATGAGAAAATCAGACCATCAACATGGAAAGCAACCAGTTATAAGACATCAAATAAACCTGACAAAGACAGAAATGTTCAGACCAAACAACATTTTGATTATTTCTGTTCCTCACCAGCAAAAATTTATTATATTATTTTATAAGTTATTATAAAAATGACTTGAATAATTTTTTTATTCTCACCTTTTAATATATTTCTAATATTACATAAAAAAGGATTAAGTAGTTAAATGACAACTACTTAATGCAGAATGGGTCAGTATTTTTATCCAATTAATCAGCAGAATAAAAAGAATATATACAATAAAGACTGACACATTCATGATTTATTTTTGTTCAGTTTTGAAGCACTGTATTTGGTTCATATATTTAACTACAACATAGTTTCTTTGCATAATTTTGTAATTTTGTGTTAACACACTGGGAAACTTCAACTCAGCTTCCTCTCCCAGTATTCAGTCAGTAATTTGTGCACATTGGGTTCTGGTAATAACTTTACTGAGCATGAGTACATCCACAGTAAACACACACACCCATGCACATGCACACACACACCCTCAACTTCTTTGCTCACAGCCACAAAGCAGCCATGACAGAAATTGGGCATCAGGTTAATAACTACTGCCCATCCTCACAGTGCCTGGAGACACACACACACACGCACACATGCGAACACACACACGCGCACACACATGGTCACAACAGCAAGTCCAGGTACTGCAAATGATAAAGTGTTAGGTCTTAGTATTGAGTCACTGTGTGTCAAGGATGTCCAGCTCTGCTCTATTTCCCCTGCATACTATTAGATTAAGAAACTGACACACACACACATACACACACACACACACGCACGCACGCACGCGCACACACACACACACACACACACACACACACACACCTGCTTCACTCCTGGTTTTCATTTTCACTTTCCAAACTTTACACTTTGCCTTTCATAATTCAGGACTAGGAATTCTGAAGAATTTCCTGTTCCCTGAATGTCCTTTTGGAGAGATTGGCTCCCCAGCAGTACAACAAAGCCGACATAATAGGAGGTGAGCGTGTTTCACTGAAGGAGATCAGAGGGTTAGCGCTGGCTATGACTGTTGTGACACCACATCTTACACTTTTGAAATGAAGCAATATTTCTAACTATCTGCACTGATTGTATTTTGGTAATATCTCCTGCATTGCCCAGGATGCTGGAATAAAATATTCCAGTGATGCCAATGTTTTAGGAAAGGTAAAAGCTGAGGACCAGCTGTGTGATAATACAGGTCAGAATGGAGATCAGGAAGAGATTGGAATCTTGAAAAAGTGTAGGACTGTGCCACCCAAAGAAATCATAGAAGAAACCCTTGTATTTAAACAATACTAATATAAAAAGGCAATAGAAAAGAAGAAGGAAATAAATCTGCCATACATCTAAGAAAAGAATAAGAAAGAATTTGTAGGTCCCCCTCCACCATTCTTAGAACAATGGTTGAGCCCAAAGTGTAGGAGGAGCAACAGCAGCCTGAACAGCACAGAGCTGCTGAGGTGAGGAGTTAACTGTGGCTCTGCAGCACAAACAAAAACTCCTCCAGTAAGTAAATACATATAGCAAATTACATTTTATTTACTTTCACTGCTCAATAGGGTGAAACACCTTAAAAATCAGACCGCAGTTTGTTATTTCATTACTTTGGCCGAATCTTGATAAACTGCCACGTTATGCTTTGGAAATCAAAGTGAGCAAAACTGTTAAACTGCTTTCCTAGACTTTGCTCTTTTTTCTGGCGAAGATAGCCAATATTTCAATTATATTGTGCTCTCTAACTCTTACTTTAATAAGAAGACTGAAACAGGAGGGAGCAGCGTTACCACTAGCTGACAGTTCTAAGGGAGCCTAGAGCAGAGGGGCTACTGCAGAGCAGCTAACAATAAAATAATTTTTAAAAAAGTATGCCTTTATTTCTTTCCATCTTCAACGTAGAGCCTATAAAACCACAAAATAAATTCTTATTTTAACCAGCATGCTGAGCCCACTCTAAGCACTAGTACATTTAAAGGTATAATTGGTGTTTGAACTATTAAAAAGGCAGTTATAAACATTTTTAAATATGGTTTACACTGCACATTTTACTCTATGCTGTGTAAATACTTCCTAGGATATAATAATTCCCATATCTGTGTAGCACTGAGCTAAATTATCCCATCATTACTATTGCACCTCTGTTAAAGTTGTCTATATATAAGAGAACATTAAATTATATCTAAACTCTTTATAAAAAGCTATATTATCACAAAAGTCTTTTCTGCAACAAATATCATTAACACATGTGTGTCCTAAGCATAAGTTACCAACAAGGCCTGAAGAAAATTGATCACAAACCTGGTGAATCACAAAACTGATTCCATGATCTTTGAAGGACTTATTTTTATTCAAACCTGTCTGAGGATTTTTTTTTACAACATGTGTTTAAGTGTTCCAAAGAAATATGCAGCCATAAAATTTCAAACAGTGAAAGAATACAATGGACCCCCCGCCCCCACCTAATAATTGCGGGGTTAGGAACAACAACCGGGGTTAGGAACAATATGTATTTGAGCCACCCTCTAAAAACACTTAGAACTGCCTATTTTCTTAGTTCAAACACCAAACATGCCTTAACATGCGTTAATATGTGCCAGCACTACCCCAGAAACTAACATCTACAGTCTTCCTGATCTTTGCTCTTGTGGGTACAGCCAATCAGAAGCAAGGAATTGAGCTCCTGGGTTGGCTACTATGCGAACACCATCAAATTGCATAGCATTGCATTTTGGCATTGCAGCTTCCTCAGCTACATTTTCTATAGGATATTATAGAGATGGTGTACATGGTGTAAAAAATAAAAATAAATAAAAAAAAAAGTCCAAGAGGTTAGAGTCCTTGTCAAACAGCGTTTTGACTAAAGTCCAAAGGGTTGGAGTCCCAGTTTACGGCGTCTCAACTAAAGTTCTACAGCTTTTTATTTCTTTCTCACTGTTAACGTTTTAATTATCTTTTTTAAATCTCTTTCTCTTTCTCACATGCTGTTTTTATTTTATTATGTAAAGCACTTTGAAATGCCATGCTGCTGAAATGTGCTATACAAATAAAATTTGATTGATTGATTGATTGATTGATTGATTGATTGATTGATTGATTGATTGATTGATTGATTGATTGATTGATTGATTGATTGATTGTACATGATTTCACAAATAGGCAAATTTTGCACAAATACTTTGGAGTTATGTTTCACAGGAAAAAAAAGTGGAAAGGAGAAACTGAGTACTGAACCGTGATTAGGCAGGGATCCACTGTACCACTTCAACCTCTGAATAAAACCTTAGAGCAGTGAAGCAATGAGTTCAGCTTGTTGATTCATGAGTGTATGTTCCAAATCACAACAGGTCTTTGTTTTGTGGGTGTGCAGATAAATCTGAAGACCACCCATCCTCCAGTCAGAGTTCCCTGAATAATAACACCCGAGGAAGAAGAGCAGGAAGAAGGTGACCAGCTGATAGTGGGCTGTTTAAATCTGGCTCTCTGCAGAGGTGTTGCTCTAGTAAATGAAGGTTTTCCCTTTCACCACCTCCAAGTACAGGGTGAAGTCAGAGTTTTCAAGAGTAATTTGGTTTTTATTTTTGCATCAATCTTCTCTTCTGTCAGTAAAACAAAATCTAGCCGGTGAACCCAACATTTTTTTCTATAGTAATAAATTAGAGTCAGCTTGTCTCCACGTTTTTTTGCTATTGATTTCAATTAGTTCTGTTTGGGTTCTGTACAGACTGAGTGCAGTCTGAGAGAGAGAACTGAAGGGATGGATGGAACGTCTGAGAAGCAGAGAGAAAGAGGAGGAAGTAGTGTGTGTGGCCGATTGAAGAGGAAGATAAACGGGTCTTCTTTGATGGTGTGAGGCTTCAATTGAAAGAGCGAATAAAGGACGGCTTTCATCGGCCAATGGGCTGTTAGTGACACAGGGGTGAACGAGCCAAGCCGATTGGCCTGCAGCCTGAGAACACTTCCTGGGCCAGTAAACTGCATGCTCTGTCACCCTGCTATTCATCCCCATCATCCCTTTCTCCCTCTCAACATTACACATTTTTTTTTCTTTCCATTAACGACTCTTCCTCCTCCTGCTTTTTACCCAAAATGTTTGTTTTCACTTGAATTTTACAGCTGTGAACCTTTCTGCGTTTTTCTCTCTTCTTCATTTACCTCACTGTTTCTTTTATCTGTTTCCTGCCTCCTCGTCCCTTTATTCTCCAACTCCGGTCCTTCATTTTTATCCATCTTCCTTTTGCTTCTGTTCTTCCCGGCTCCCTTATTGTTTGCTGTCATAATTATTTACCCTTTTCCCCACTTCCTTTCTTTTCATATTGTATTTGCGTCTTTATTCGTCACTTTCTTGGTATACTTCTCTGCAACATCATGAGAAGTTAAATATTATCATGAAAGATGAAAAGGCCTTTTTCTTTGCAAATTGTTTCAAAAGATGTGAAGAGCGTATAAGAATAAAAGCAAAAGACAGAGAGAAAGTTAAAAATAGAGGGAGAGTGAATGAGGAAAAAGAGAGAAAATAATTTAGCTATGAAGTAGGAGAGTGAGAGAGCGCCGCTCGGCTGCCTCAGAGATCGATTGCTTTGCGGAGCTCCTGACAGGTGTAATTGTACAGGCGTCATCTGTTCTTGTTTGCACAAAATACATTTTTTCAGTCTCTCTTTTTTTCATTTTTTTTTTCCTTTGAAGCCACGGTTGTAAGAACGTGGTGAACTGCATCGCCGTCACCATCGCCTAATCTTCCCACCATCATCCCATTCTTGCGCATGCCATCGGACAAATCCCCTGTTATTTGAACAGATGGTCGGAAATCCATTCTGGTGATAAGTTGCCTCTAGTTAGCATTTAGATTACCTGCAAAAATGGAACAATTTACTACACTGCCTCCCAGCATAACTTCTTCCTCCTCGCCTCCTCCTGCTTTACCTCCCTGTTTCCTTCACGACACGCCACCCGCACTCACATAACACTTTTGGGCACCCTCCACTTTCTCAGCTCCCTGTTGCCTTTTGTACTCTTTTTGTTCTTGTTTTGTTAGAAATGACAGAACGTTTTGACAAGTGTGTTAGGCAAAAGAGGGGTGAGGGCCAAATGGGTAGAGATGAGGAAAAAAAGGGTAGGAGGAAATAAAGTGATGGAATCAGGTTTAAGTATGGAGACCAGTTTTACAAAGGATAAGTTGCTGGAAAAAAAGGGGGAAAAGGCACACAATAAAGCCTTTTGCTACTTACCTTTAATAGTAGAAAATCGCAGTAAACTTAAATGGTTTGGGAAGAGTATGAAAATTGGCTTGGAAGAAAACACAGGCGTCCCAGAAGAAGAGATAAAACAGGAGGAGAAAAATGATGAGAACAAAAAGAAACTTATTTTTGCCTCTTTCTGTGTTTTTATGCCTTAATGTTAATTCTTTTTAAATGCAGAAATGGTTGTACAGTGGTGCCTTGCAGTAAGAAGGTTTTGGGTTTGAATCTGGGCCTGGGGTCTTTCTGCATGGCGTTTGTATTTCCTCACCATGTCTTTTCCCTCCACAGACAAAAAACATGACTTTTACCTTATTTGGTCTCTGTAAATTGAGTGTGTGTGCGCACGCGTGTGTTTGCGTGCGTGTGTGCGTTTGTTTGTAATACCTTGTGGGGACGATTTTCCTGACATATACTATGTTGTGGGGACCAATTGCTCCTTGTGGGGACCTGAGCCTGGTCCCCACAAGGGGAAACCCTATTTTTGGGTCAGGGGTCAGTATGAATTGAGTTTTGGTTAGGTATAGGGTTAGGTATGTGATGGGTAGGGTTAGGAAAAGGGTAAAGGCAAGGTTTAGGCTGTAGAAATGAATGGAAGTCAATGGAAAGTCCTCACAAGGTTATGCGTGCGTGTGTGCGTGCGTGCGTGCGTGTGTGATTTTGGTAACTGATGGTCTGATGGGACATCCGCTCCATGCCCCCCCTGTCTGAACGTGACACTTGCTGTGTTCCTCCGGAGATTCGTTCTCAGGCCGCAGGAGGCTAAAACAGAGACAATGTGGAAAAATCATTAATAAAAGAGTGGAATCATCTCACCACATCGATATTTCCCTGCAGTTTAACATCACAAATCCATAACATTAAAATGTAAGGGCAAATGAGGGGTAAGAACTTTGTATTTACATGCAGTCCATGCGACTCATTGTTCTTCTTCTCTGGTATATATTTAGAGTGGCACTGTGTGTGAGGTGTATGAGGCTGAGAACAAAATGATGTGATTTTTGTCACACATCTGCATCAAGAACCGATTTTGCCTCCACCATGCAGAGCCCTTTACTGTGGGACAGATGGTGTGAAATCCTTCCTGAGAGAAGACGAAGAGAGAGGGACGAGGATGTGGTCAGTGTGTCAGGGATGAATGAGGGAATAAAAACTGAGAGAAACTGGCATTACATTTAGATTTTTGATCATGCATTGGTTTTACAGGCTAACTGGACAAACACAGACACGGCTCTTTAGTTATGTTTGCAATATTCCCTTGGGTCTGATTCTTGGTTCATTTTTGTTAATAAAATGAACCAAGAATCCGAAATCTTTGAATCAGAGCAAATTTTGAACCCTGTGTTTAGAAACATATTGTATTCCCACAAGTTATCTAAACTATTATTGCTGTGCATTGCTCAGTGAAGATTTAGATTTAATTCTGTTAGATTTAATTAAAATCTGCGGCTAACAGTTTAATTCCTTCCTTCCTTCTCCGCCATTCCCTTTTTATTGACCTCATCAATTCTTTTAGCTGTAGTTTCAGCAAGATCAGATGATATTTTCCATAGGCAAGGCTTTTAAGTAGTAGTCCGGTTTCCATGGTAACTTGACATAGGCATCCGAGTAGCTTGGAGGCCTGGTGGGTAGGGTGACTACTGAGGTAAACACATCTGCAGTTTCTCATAAAGTACTGAAGGAGGAAAACATTTCTTGGAAATAGACGACTAAAGCTGACCTCCTGCCATCTGATCAGCATCTCTCTCTCATACACACACACACACACACACACACACGCACACACACACACACACACACACACACAAGCCTTTACACACCCATTTGATAAACCTAGTCACTTTAGTGCTACAAACAAAAAGACTCACTTGCCCACACCCTCCTCAGCCTCCAAGGGCAGCCACATGTCAGCTTTATCGTGCTTCCTGTTTCTTACTGCTGCCCCACAATCCTTCAGTCTTCCAACAACAGGAAATTAAAGGAGTGTGGCGTGGTACCCGAGTGCCTCGACTTTTTGATTTGTGTGAGCCACTATCGCTAATGAAAATCAGCACAGTGCTCCGGACAACGGGGGCTGCTGATAGAGGAGTGACTTGTTCACCACACAAACAGACAAGTGAGCTCTGTAAATCGGCTGCCGGCGATTGGCCATAAAGGGTAAACACAAAACATTTCTTTCCTGATTAATAGCAACACCCCTAGAAATGTTGTGAATGTGTAGAGTTGGAGTTGGCATTTGTTCCTTTCAGTGCTAACTGAATGAAATGCTTCAATTGTAGCACTAAGATTTTACTTATCTGCTCTTCGTTAGTCTTCAGTCATTATAAGGTAAGGCTTAGTTTGTTCTGACGTCCTTCACCTTTTTAAGGCTTAGCTTGAGGGCTGGGTGATATAAAGAAAATATTAAATAATCAAACGGAATTTACATTCTCTCTTCAATGAGAGCCTTGGAGAAGAGAGGCAGCATCAAATAAAACCACTGAAACACAACATATGCATAACAACAACACCTTTGGATTGGCCCATTGAAGACAACAAGCTAATTTTCCAGGTGTTTGCTGACAGAGAACACAGTGGTCCAAATGCTCTTTACCAACTTCAGTGCTGGTCTATATGGAACAGGAAGCAAAAAAAATGTAATACATTGCAATGCATTCAAGTTGTAAATTGAGGCTGTCAGAAGACGAGGAGTTACCTTATGACTGAGGTTTTTGGTGGCTAAAGAAGCCCTGTCATCCTCTGGCATGGTGATTTGTCAAAATATGACAATTTCTGATATAACGCTGAGAGAGAAGAAACGGGTGTAATGTTATTGAATTCACTCAAGAAAAATATACATGAAAGGTTGCTTTGATTCTTTCATGCATGTTTGATACCTGATAAAGAAGCCTGGCTGTGTGCTGGAGACACAGTGGAACCACAGGAGATGCTGGTGTGTAGAAGGATTCTTTATGAAATCAACAAAATTATGGACAACACTGACTGAGCATCCTCTTTATGAGACTGCTTTAAAACAGAGTGTCTTCTGTTGGAAGGCTACTTTAAATATGCTGGAATACTGACTGCTACAGGAGATCCTTCTTGCATCAGCAGCAATTGCAACTCAGAAGTTTATATAAGCTACAACATCTTATTGCCCTTAATAAAGTATTTATTACATGGAACTCCGTATTTCACCTTTTCATCTTTAGATGTAAAATTCATGTTAATAACCAATTGGATCTTCAGGGTTGATCAGTGAGATTAACCCTCATCTGAGGCTTTGACTAACCTTCTGTTGGTGTTGGCGTTACCACAGACCCCTTTCAGTTTTTAAATGCATAAAAATACCACAATGAAAACTATGTTGCTTTACATCAGGGGTGGGCAACTCCAGGCCTGGAGGGCCGGTCTCCTGCAACTTTTAGATGTGTCTCTACTTCAACACACCTGAGTCAAATAATGAGGTCGTTAGCAGGACTCTGGAGAACCTGACTGTAGCTGTTGGATTCAAGTGTGTTGGACCAGAGAGACATCTAAGAGTTGCAGGACACCGGCCCTCGAGGACCAGGATTGTCTACCCCTGCTTTAGATTATTATAAATATATTATGTACTTGAACTGGATTATTCCTCCTGCCTGCATTTGGCTCTTCCACAAACATACCATAAAGTGACAGTATAAATCCCTAGACAGTTATCTCAAATTTTGTTGATGTAGTAGTCTGGCTAAAAGACATGATTCAAGCTATAAAGATAAGTGATGGTTTGGCCCATCTCAAGCACCTTAGGATGACAGATTGAGGTTGAAGATGAGTCTATGCTTTGAGATGAAACAGCAAATAGTGCCTCCAGAACCTCTGTGAGGTCACAGTGATGAACTGCTAAAGCAAAATCCACAGCATGCAGAAGCCTTTATGGAGGAAGACAGACATGAGAAACTCACTTGGAAGAATAAGGGTCTTGTACTAGATGTAGCTTAAGAAAGGGTCTGAGAGTCAGAAGCTCTACCGATGACCACAGGAGGTAAGACTGAAGGCTGGTGCAGAGGAGCTTCATTATGTCAAGAGCAGTAGAGGTTGAGGTCTACAACACCACACAGAACCCAAGACGAGCCAAAATGTCGTAGCTGAGTGTAAGACAGACACCCTGTTAGTGAAAGGCTATACGGCTTTAGAGGTGTACTGGAACGTCTAGACCATGTAGGGGCTGGAAGTCCAGTAGTCACAGGGGTGAGGAACTGTCAAGGCAGAGATCTGACTGCTATGATCCTGCACAACCAACCACAAGCAGCAGCACTGGCCATGATGTTAATGTTGACAGGGTGAGGTTGAAATGCAATATTTGTTGGCTATCATATTGCAAATATAATAAATGCACACCTTCATAATTTAGCTTGTTGAATGAAGTCTTACATACACCTGATACAGGGTCAAAGTGCCTAATATGCTAAAGGTCAAAGGGAAAAGGTGAAGTATTATAGTGACGGATGAGAACAACAGCATGAGAAAAACTGGGATTTATTGCAACTTTTATCAGACCCACAAGCTGGGGCATGACATTCTGAGGTTAATAACAAAGGAGATGAGACTGTTAGCAATGCATCTATTGTTTTTAAGCAACTGCAACACAGACAAAATCAAGCTATCAAGCTAACAGCTTACAGAGAAAAGCTAAGCCTGGTGTGATGCCGTAAGTCATCTGAACACCAGGGGAGCTGACTCCCAAACTTGGATGTCATGAACAACATTACAAATTCCCAAATTGTATGGAATATATTAAAGTTTACAGCCTTGTACCTGAACACCCTCCATGTGTGTATGTCGGTGTGCATTATGAGTGTGAGGGTTGCAAATGCAGTAGTTAGCGTTTAGTTTTTCAGCAGTAATATGTGCCCTCTTGTTTTCTTTGTTTGCAGTCAGCCAGAGAATACACATCAGTGTTACCAGGATGAACACACACTGATACAACATCATGCTGACAAACAAGAAAATAGCTAAACAAATGCTCAAATTGTTGAGCTCTTGAATATGCAATCACATAAACTTACAGCAACCTAATCCACACTTGCTCCCTTAGAATAAAATCACAACCATGCTAGCACCTCTGCACACAACCACACACGCAGATTCAACTATGCAGGAAAAGGGCGATGCAGCGGTGCATAGTGTGGCTGATCTCCATTAATATTTATGGGCTGCTTTGCAAGAGAGAAACACTGATAAGCCACAGTTTTGAAAATTAACAGCTGCTTTTTGAAAAAAAAAAAAAAAAAATCGCATTAAAGCAAAAGAACCTGGCCAAATGAGAAAACAAGTGTGTGCTGAAAGAGGCACAGCACTTCATTAAAGAAATATAAAATCTTCTGTAAACATGTTTTTTTTTTTTATATAGTTTGGGTAAATTCTTGAATAGTTATAGATATTGGGTTTTGTTGTTGGGTTTTGCAGTTGGCTATAAAACACAGTTGGCTGTGTGCTGCACAGAGGCCTTATGTAGGAGACCTACAATACTCTGGTGTGAATTAAACATTTTCTGGATAAAAGATGAATACTAGGTGAATTTCAGAAACCAGTCACATGAGACACATGAGTAAACCTTACTTGCCTGTTCACAGATAAACTAAAAAATAAAGTTACATATTTTGGAATTTTTTTGTTGACCCTTCTTTTAACCAGGAAAACTACTATGAGAATTTTCAACACAGTCCTGGGAAAGAGACAACAGAAATGGTGCTTCTGTTATTTAAATCTAAGTGATGTTTGAGATTAAACAAAAAAAAACAAAAAAAAAAAAAACAAACATCAAACACAACAAGGTTATATTTTCTACAATCTCTACTTATGAGCAATGTCTTGCATTGCATTCTTTTATTTTTTCCATCATACTTCATTGGTGATTTAATTGAGGAACTCATTGTATTAATTACCACAGTTGTTCATTTAAACTTCTGCTTTATGTGCAAAACATTACAGTGTTGGTAAATTACATTCATATTCCATAAATTATAATATGCATCCTGATGAGTCTTATTTGTCAAATGAAAAGTACCTTTGGAAAAATAATAACCTTTAAGAAGGTATCAAAGCTACATTATGTAATTTTGTACAAAAATATGTTTTAAACATATTTTCTAAAACTGTCATCATGCTCTGACAGTATATTATGAGAGAGTATCTGTGAAAAAAAACATCAAGCTTTTCCATCTCCTCCCTATGCTAGTGTTGCCATTTGAATAAATGCACTGCTCTCCATCGGAAACAACCAATCAGAGCCAGGAGGAGGGGCTTTGCATTGTCAATCATTAAATTCAAGTTGGCTATCAATCTGCATATTATTGTATAAATGTTAATGAGTGGAGGGATAACCCAGCTAAAGGAGACAATAAAGGATTCCCACCATGTACAGAGCTTCTAAAAGAATTATATATTTATGTCAAATGAAAGTACAATCAGTGTTTCTACATGATATTTGAAATCAGTGGAAAAGAAAGTCTTTTCCATCTTTGTCTTACTGAGAAAAAAGAACAGGTTAAAGAGGACAAGTAGTCATTAACTTACTTCAACTCTTTCATGTCCAGGTGTTCAAACTGACTTGTATTTTTGGTGAAATATATTGGCATTAATTCCCTATAAAACTATGCCCTAATTTACTTTGTTGCTTTACAATTAATGGCCTAGGCTCCACATTCAGCTAAGCATGAATAAGAAAATCACTCTTTGGTTGAGTGAGAAACCAAACTAGCTTTGGGTGTTTTGATAAAAATGCACATATTGTGGGGACTGCAGCCTGCAGAGTAAGCTGTTTATTCTTTCATTTCTAAGGACAACAATCTACATCTAGTGTAAAGGTCAAGAAACATTTTTACTGGAAGAATATTTTTTTGAAAAAATGTAAATGGCTAAAACCCCAATCGGACAGGGAATCATGTAATCATAACTTATGGACTGTTAGAAAAGTGGCTCACTGCTCTCAGTTTTAAACAGAATCAGTAAAATATTGAATTTTGAAACGTCAGAATATTGCTGTGGATGTGAGCACTGCCCAAGTCATCTCAGCTGATATTGTTAAGTCCCTCTACTTACCCATCCAAACACAGAATTGTTCATTTACCTTGTTTTATATTTAGTTACTTTATATTGTAGTTCTGACTCCAGTTCTGCTGGGAATGACCTTCACAGCCAGTGGTTTCCAAACCTCTCCTTGATTTTTTTTTTTCAACAATTGTGTTAGCCCTACAGATGCAAACAAAAAAAAATCGCTCATATACAAAAGGCATGATTAGCATATATATTGTGTTGACACAGTGGCAATATGCACCCTGTACTCCTTAATCTGGATTTTTTTCTCAGTGTACAGCTCTCTATTTTAAGACTTTCTCTTCCTTCTTCTTGTCTTTGAAGTTTAGCAGCTCCAGGTTTTGTCATTTTTATCCGAAGAACACGGTTCTGAAATTGTTTACAGTAAGAGCAAGACATAAAATACACTACATAATATGTTTCTGGTTTGCATTTTCCTACTCTTTTTTGCGCGATCCAGAAATGCTCAAGGCAAGATGCTGGATCTGAAAAAAAATATTGAATTCTAATAATGATAATGTAAATGAAAAAGAATTGAAAATGTAGTTTTGTTCTGTTCGCTGGGGATTTGCTTGAGAGGGATTTAGTGTTCACAGGAGACTTTGTTCTGTTTTCTTTCATTCATGGGATCCATTAACACTCTGGTGCCTCTTGCCAGCCATTCACATTTGCCATGGTAGCTGAACATAAACTCACAAGTACACACTTATACACACAAAGTGAGAATGTGTTAAGTTGCCTTGGTTATTGAATGAGTTTTTCATTGACTGTCTGTTACCATGGAAGTGAAAGGGTGCGAGGAGATGATCAGTGGAAAAACCAGGAGATGAGGAGAAAGTTGCAGGAGATTTTTTCAAAGGGAAAACAACAACAGCCACAACAAAGGGTTATAGAAAAAAACACAGGGGGAGAGAGTGAAGAAAGAAGGGAAGGAGAGAGGAGAAATAACAATGATCACAAAAGTGGAGCAACCAAATAGAAGAATGATGAGAGGAGACAAAGGGAGAAGATAGACAAACTCAAATAAAAAAAGAGGCAAGATATAAAAGGGAAAGGAAAAAAATGGAAGAGAGGATGACCAGAAAAGGAGAAGACATGAGATCAGAGTTATGAGAAAGTGAAATGGGAATAGAAATATAAGGAAAGGGGAAAGAAAAAGCAGAACACCAAAAAAAGGATAACAGATTAGTGATATACGGTAAAACACAACGATCCCCATCACACACAGACATACATCAACAGAGATCTCTCCCTGAGAAAGCATCTCTGGTTAAAATTTAAAAGTTAAAAGTTATGCCCTGAACAGGCAGTGAGAGGCAGCCTGCTCCGACCAGACAGATCTCCATTAAATGATGAACTAAACGATGTTGAACTAAACTGCAAGGGAAAGTTAGCGTCGCTCACGTTTTTGGCTGGACACTTTCATTAGAAAGCTTCTGAATTCATTTATCTAACATTTTTAAGGGTGACATGGCTAATTCTGGTCACTTGTGATTGTGAAACATTTTCAAGATGGTGTCAAACTATTGGCCTCTTTTACAAAACAGTTCTGTCTTGCCACTATGAACTGCTTCTTGGTATTTTCATCACAAAATCACAGAACCGCAGGAGTCATGGGAACTCATGGGATTCACACAGAACTCTTTACCTAAACTATATCTTCAACATCTCACATTCATGAGGTCAGTTAATAATCACACCTCTAATTTTTTTTCTGATTACATCAATCAACACCTTCTGGTCTCCAATCATTTATCCATGACACTTCGCATGTCTTTCTTTTGTTTTAGCTTTAATCATTAGCTTCAGCTACTCAAGAAGAACCTATGGCCTTACTCCTTTGGAGGCACTCCCTTGTTATGTTCCACATGTGCTGTGGTCAACATAGGATTAGAACTGTGCGGCGTTCTTGTGAGATGGTTTAGCTGACATGATGCCTTAAAGAATAATCTCTTTGATCATAGGACTGGACACAACAGAACAGAAAAGATTACCTTGAACATTAGACATTCAATCTTTTCTAAACCTCTCTATCTTCAATAAGAGCATGACAGTCTCTTTAAAGTCAGGATCAATTTTCTTTTCGGCAGTCTTGTGGTGTCATCCCCTGTGATTGCTCACCATTCTCTCATCTTGTCGTGATCTGGCCCTAAACCGTCTCCAGGGTAGTCTTGATATTTGTGTGAATGACTGGCTAAAGTTTTCTGCAACATAATTATGATAGTTTAAACTTAAATACATTCCTTGAAGTCAGAATACACAAGGTGTTTGTCAAATAAAGGGGAATCTTGACAGACGCTCAGTGTAGTGGACCATCTTGATACATCCTCAATAGAAGAAAAAAGTTATTAAAAATACTTTAAAATTGACCATAAAAAATATTGTTGTATCTGTAACTGCATTCTTTTATGCTATTTTGTGTATTTTCTAACAAAACTTTTCCGTTCTTGGTCTGAGACACTTTCCTTCTTTCTCTCTTTGCTGTAAATTAGATAAGACATGAAATATTGTGCTAGTAGTGGAGACTCAGGGTGCTCTGCTCCCATGTCTCTGAAGTAGCTAAATGCACATATTTACACTCACACCATATGAAGAGTGTTCATATCTGCAACAATCGATGTGAACTTTGCTCTTTGCTCACACAATACCTTAATTTTATTGGCTAAGAGGATTTTGACGGTGTTGTTGAAAGAATGTCTATTTTGTTCTGGCAAATGTCCATCATGAATGCTTGATTATTATTGGTCTAAGTGTGACACGTCTTATAAATTGGGCGGAACATCAGGGAATAATTTCTCACGATTACAGACAGAAAATATCCAAGCTAACAGTTTTTTAAATATTTTTTTTTAACTCATATTGGACATGGAACAGAACCACCGTCGCTCTCCGCTTTTCAAAACGTTAGCCTTGCTAACAGCGGCTCTAAGGTCCCACAGAGCTGTGTCTGATCTGGCGCATGCGGAGGCGCGATCTTCTTCACCAGCCGTAACGATGACCCTGGATAATCCATACACGACTGTGCTGATCCTGCGCTTTGGGTAAAAACTGATGAGTTCGTGTGAGTTTACTGGGCTTAGCAAGAAGCAGGGAGCTGTCAAAATATGGATGTTAATTTTAAAGCATCGGAACAAGTTTACAAACATCAGAAACTATTCTTCTCCAGATGGCGATTTGAAAGCCAGCTCCAAGAGGTGAGTACAGCCAAAAACAGTCTGATTTATCCTCCATCAGTCGCAGCTGTTTTGCTTTGCATGTCGTATTCAATGATGCTTAAAGTCAGTGATGCTTTCGAACGGGTTTCAGTGACTGGAAACACGCAACAGAAAGAGCGAAAAAACAGCGAAACACAGAAAAGTCATGGGACTACTCTGCTCGCGTGCGCTCAACGCGAACTTTAAAAAGCGCTACTAGCTTTAGCCTCTCCAGCTAGCAGCAGCAGCAGCAGCAGCAGCGGGGGGAACTGTCCTACTGCTACAGGCGAAAGTCCAAGGTTTGCAAAATAGCTCCTGTGCATCATGCCCTGTCCTGACAGCTAAAATCCAGTCATCACCGAATAAAAGTTTTGACCAGGTTTGGCTATCAGAGGGGAAATACTTTACCCTGATTGTCTGAGCTTTGTAAGGAAATAAACCCGATAATTACAGAGAAAGATACAGTTGATAAAAATTGAAAGAGAAATGGAGATAAAGATAGAAATGAAGAAGGAAAAATAAATACAGTACTGAACACACAGGATGAATAAAACATTGTCAAGTTTTTCTTCCTTAGGAATCTTTTGCGAATATGTAGACATATTCAGGACGTTCAAGTACTTCTTTAATAAGCATCATCATCAGTGCTGAACTATATAACGTGCTTGACAGGCTTGCAAGTAGTGCTTTGGAGTTCAAGTTGCTACCTGAAGCCCCTCAACTCCTCTGTTTTCATGTCAGCATCATTTGAAAGTGAAAGACCTGCATGAGGTCCCGTCTGTCAGTGAAGGACTTAATGCACATGCCTAAGTGCATCACAAAAGAAAACCAAAAACCTGTGGCCACATAAAGGAGGAGCTATATTTTTGGAGAACTGAGTTTTCCCTGGTGTTTGTGTCCAAGTAAGAGTGTATAGTGAGCTGCCAGAGGATCTGTGTAAAAGGTGATGTGTGACAGACAATAGACTATGAGAGATTTGGAACTCTAGGACAAAAGAAAAAAGGAATTCTGAGAGGGGAGCAGATTGAGGTTGACGGAGGACAGATGGATCTGTGTCTGATTTCTGTTAGCTTTACCAGAATGGAGAAACAACAAAACACAATTCATTCTGCTTTCAGTATTCATCTAAAATCTGCTCAGCTGGCCTTTGTCCTTCTACTTTGTTCTTTCATATATGTAAACTTTAGCCCCCACTCAAACCCCACCCAGTCACTATGATGAGCCCATAAGCATCTATTGTGTAAATGTTTTCATGCCTTTCAGTATATCTAACACTACTTTGCACATTTGACTGAGACTGTGTTGCAGACTCTTAAGTCACAGATAGCTTCCCACATAATGTAAGATGTTCACAATTTATTAACTAATGACGTACCTGAAAAACATAACCTGATGATCTTGACAGAGGCATCTTATTCCTGTTTGATCATCTCAGGATAAACTTTAGCAATAAATCACCAATAAGCTATTTCAGTTCAGAAAGAATCTAATTATGGATTCTTTTCAAGAACAGACTTGTCTATTTTTTTTCGATGAAGCGGTTTTCCCTCCAACACCTTGAGAGAAGAATGAGCAATTGTCTACTCCAGATGATCAATGCAATTAACTGGCCGTTGGATTTGTTCATCAGAACAGGCCACAGTAACATCTTGTGTCTGGACAGTAAAAAATAGCTTTTTTTATTGTCTTTTATTTTGTTTTTGATGCTTTAACCATGTTGGACTGGAGCAGGGATTGAGCGTGGCAGACCTGCGGCTACTGGTAATTAAAATTTTATTTCAATGAGTGGTTTGAGTACTGAGTCTGGTAGTGCGACCATGTTCTATTTCAACTTTTTTTCCCCTTTCTCTCATTAACCCGCTTAAAATTAAGGATGGACTGATTTATCAGTGCTGATTTTCTTAATTTTTGGAGATCAGTGATCGGCTGATACTTGCATGTGAAGCCGATCTTCTCTACCTCAGCAGAGGTCCAAATATCAGCCTCTGTCCTCTTCTGCTCTGCAGTGAGAGATTTGACTGACAGACCGGCTCACCAGGCCATGTCTACACATTTGCAGTTAACAACAGTCACTCCACTTTTGCCAACTCAGCAACTTTTTTGCTAAAATGAGTGACATTTCTGACCAAAAAATTATCGGTCAAAATCTGAATTGGTGGGTCAGGATTTTTAGAGATTGGTAATCAAAGATTGGCCAAATAACTGCAATCGGTGCAGCCCTACCTAAAATATGTCCACATCCAACCATTTTCTTACACCCTTGTCCCTAGTGGGCTCGGGAGGGGTGGTGGTGCCTATCTCCAGCGAGACATTTCGGGCGAGAGGCCAGTCGCAGGGCAACACAGACTCAGACAGGACAAACAACCTTGCATGCACACCTACGGAGAATTTAGAGCGATCAATTAACCTGACAGTCATGTTTCTGGACTGTGGGAGGAAGCCGGAGTACCTGGAGAGAACCCACACATGCATAGGGAGACGTGCAAACTCCATGCAGAAAGACCTCGGGCTGGGAATTGAACCCAGGACTTTTTTACTGCAAGTCAACAGTGCAACTGCGCCACTGTACAGCCCAATATGTCCGCATATTCCTTACAAATGTGCTAATTTATGTCTCTGTTGTCCCAGCCACTAATGCTTATGCTAAAGTTCTGTAGCCATCTCTGCTATCTCTGCTATGTTTACTACACAGCTCGCTCTGTCGCTGTGATCAGCCATAGCACTCATAACTTAGACTGTCTTGTTATGATGTGGAAAGTGCCAACCATGCAGATTTTAATGTCACTAAATGATTGCTCAGTTTACTCACGATAACAAATTTTGCTGAGCGCTTAATTGTCTCAAAAATTATTGCGATAAATGATAATATTGTTTGAAGACCATTTTAAACTGATGTAATGGTAATGATATAATGATGTCATGACAGCACATCCTGCCAAAATAAATGCACTTTATTTTCAAAACACTGGAACTGGTAAACAAAATAAACAAAACAACCAAAAACATAAATAAAATGGACTCTCAGTCTCCATTAATAAAAAATGAACTTGAATAAAAACTAAACACAACATGAAACCAAAGTGGAAATAAAAACTAAATTCAGTCACAAGAGTACAGATTATGAAGTCTGTATATTCTACTTCCCTTTAATAACCATTAGATTTAGATAGAGAAGATGGGCATATCCGACTACCTGATGCAATAGTTCAGTCCTCCGTTACACCAAGGAAATGAGGAAGAGAGCAGTCAGAGCACCGGAGTCGAGTCTTTTTTCATCCAGTGTCAATAGAAAGACAAAAAGGCAGGAAGAAACGATAAAGCCAACAAATTAAAACGAGGTTGATCATTTTCATTAATCATGCGATTAATTGAGTTATTGTTTATCACGACAGGCCTATACATATAAAAAAGTTAATGAATATAATTTAAGATTGGTTAAAAAACTCCATAACCACCACCAACACAAATATGTACGGAGCATAAAATATCCAGATATCTGGATATACATGAATCCAAACTACTGGTTATTTCTGTTACATGTTTCAACAGCGTCCTGTAGTACATCGTTGTCTTTAAAGTACCTTGTTGTTTGGGTTGCAGGCTTTTGATTGGTAGTAACACACATGTGGTGTGAATGACTGGGGTGAGAGCTGCTGGATGCTCTCTCTGTCTCCTCCATCCACTCTCTTGTTTACTGTGTCCTGCTGCGATGTCTGGCCATACAGAGGGGAGAGAAAATAGACATACTCTCTTTTTTTCTTGCCTCCTGCTTCTTTCAATCCTCCTCTCTGTATTTTTTTTCTTTTTTGAAAACAAAACAAACTATGCTAACTAAAATCCAAAGAGGCAAAGCACCACACAAACTAAACAGTGATGAATTCAAACACATTTTAAAGAGCGGTTTAAACAATTTTAGAGAGCAAATCATTCTTTTGAAGGTTAATTCTATTTAATCACAATTTTGTTGTAGACTTTGGTAATCTGTTTTAAAGTACCAGTGCTGTATTTAAAGGTCTGTCTTCTCTGTTTTCATGTCCTCATGAAAATAGAGAACGTTAACACAAAGCTTTAAATAGCTGGGTAAGGTGAGAGTTTGTCTCTTAAATTGACTGAAGATGAATATATGAACTAAAAACTGGAGTATAGACATTTTTATAAGCGTTTGTGAGCCTTCCTCTTTATTATTAAAATGAATATCATTTCAGATTTTTGTGTAACTTTTCTTCAGTTTAACTTGGAGAGTTGTTGTAATTTTCCAAACTACAGAAAAGTTATTGTTAGGGAAGTTCAAATATGGAACATTGGACTGATATTAATAGTGACATTACTATGTAATAGTAACATTGCTGTTATGTTACATTTACCGATATTTGATTTTATAATTTTTTTTATCCAATTACGCTATTAATCATGAGAATAATCGATAGAATACTCGATTACTAAAATATTGGTTTACAGCAGCCCTATACAAGTGTATGACTTCATGTCAGTATGATGGGTACATGATGGGTACATGATGGGTACATGATGGGTACATGATGGGCACATGATGGGTACATGATGGGTACATGATGGGTACATGATGGGTACATGATGGGCACATGATGGGTACATGATGGGTACATGATGGGTACATGATGGGCACATGATGGGCACATGATGGGCACATGATGGGCACATGATGGGTACATGATGGGTACATGATGGGCACATGATGGGTACATGATGGGTACATGATGGGTACATGATGGGCACATGATGGGTACATGATGGGTACATGATGGGTACATGATGGGCACATGATGGGTACATGATGGGTACATGATGGGTACATGATGGGTACATGATGGGTACATGATGGGTACATGATGGGCACATGATGGGCACATGATGGGCACATGATGGGTACATGATGGGTACATGATGGGTACATGATGGGTACATGCACCACTTTGAGTGGTCAGTATTACTGGGAAATTGTGATATTGTGATTTGTCTTTTATGGTTGGTAATCAGTTTTTGCTCTTTGCAACAGTTTGAATATGGATGCCAAAATAAAACAGCCAGGCATTCTTTGTTTATGCGGTCCACTTTATGAATTTATCCATAACATAATTCCCAGTTCTGTTTGAACCCCATCCTGAAACCCTGATGGGATGGGCCCTCCTCTTTTCTACTTGAGAACCTTGATTCTGCAGGATGAAGCCAGTAAAGGAGATATTACTCTGATTGTCTTTTTCATTTTCTTTACCACAGGAAGTATTCCTGGATCAGTTCTACTGTGGTTTTGTGTCAGTTGTTGGCAGATGGCTGTTCACACTGAGCCAGGTTCTGGTTCTGCTGGAGATTTCTTCCTGTTAAGGGGAGTTTTCTGTTCTGCATGCTCAGTGTGAGGGATTTCTGCAGTCAGTGACTTAATGAAATTTGCTGGGTTTTCCTAAATGTTTTAACAAATTTGAATCATGAACTGAAATTGACTCCATTGTAGGATAACTAGAGTCAATTTAGAATATGTCTGTATTATTGGATTAGATTTATTTATTTGTTTTGGCAATGTGTCTGGAGACGACATGCGATTTGAACTGGTGCTATTTAAATAAACTGAATTCTGTTCAGAGGTCAGACTGGATTACAAACTCTGAGAAGGTACTAATTCTGCATGCTATCTGAACCAGGTACACTCCCATATTCACATCCACATTCACATTGTTTCACTGTCTATGAATTAAACAGTTAAAACTGTTACTGAAAATATGTATGTTTGCCTCAGATGCCTCAAGAAAAATTTTTAAAAGTTTGAAATCTTAATGTCTAAGATCCTGTTTGGGCGACCTCTTTTAGTCATGTTGAATCATTTTGTTGGGGGAAAATATCAATGCTTTTTTCTTTTTTTTCAGAATAACACATTTTGAATAACATTTCCTGCTATTTTTAGTTTTTTCATTTAACTGGTTACTGGTGGACAAAAAGAATTAGCATGGGGACAATTTTGACTTCTGACATGTCGAACAGTTTGAATTACTAGATAAATAGATGAATCTGAAAGAAAGACAAAACGGAAACAGAAGAGCAGAATGCGAGCGTTTGAAGGTGTGTGTGTGTGTGTGTGTGTGTTTGACATGCTGCAGAATGCTTCTACCTGTAAATGTCAGCCAGTTGTTCTCAGGGATGACAGCTAAGAAATCAGTGGTAAATCAGGCTGGAAGCCTGCTAAAGAGGTGATTAATAAACATGTCATCTATGCGTGGATGCATCTGTGAGTGTAAAGAGGTGTGTGTGCATGTGTTTGGGTCTGCTGACATAGACCCTATTTTCTTTAAGACAGAAAGAAGGTGAGTATGGATAAAGAAGATCTGAAAAACATGGACAGAATTACATGGTAGGATGGAGGATTATTAAGTTGTGTTGATTAAAACAGAAACAGAAAGAAGCTTCAAACTGCTGCATTTCAAAGGGGACAGGTTATCTCTAGTCTCTAAAACAAAGGCGATTTTTTTTTCTGTTATCCAGTTCTAAGAAAAAACAGAGATTTTCTCTGTTTTTGCATACGTCTACCTTTCTGTCTGCAGACTCCACAATCCAACTGTGCTCCATTATTCCAGAAACAGGATGCCGCTTCCTCTTTGTCGTTGTTAAAATAAAAAGAGAGATGGTAAAGCTTCGCCCTTCATCACACTTAGCCCGGCGACCGTGCTGCTCTCTAATGGAACTTCATCCATTTCAAATGACAGAATCCATTATGGCTGCATGCACTGCTCTTCAGCGCAAGTGTTGCATGCACTGGATTTATTCTAGTTATTTGCTGATAATGTGTGCAAACTAAACTGAGCCACATTTTTTCTCATGCACATGCTTAGCTTGAGGTGGGGTGGTGGATGTAAGACACTTAGAGAAAATCTACAAATACATTTATAAAGAGCTCTTGTATGATTATTATAGTTTGTGTAACAACTTGCTTGTTTTTATTTATTTAGAATTTTTCTTTAAACCAAGCTCTGGGTTCTTATTGTGGCTAATGCTTTGCCTATGGCTTATGTAATGCTTAAAATACCATCTGAGAGCTCCCAGCTTTCATAAGGTTTAGAGAAAATAATATTTTTATTCTAGATATTTATTATTATTTTATATTATGGGGCCCAAAACAAGACTATGTATAACACTTCTTCCCTGATCCCCCTGTATTTTCAGGGGCCCCGGGGTCACAGCTGCCTATGAAAATCTAAAATAAGCAAATTTTTGCCACTTCTTCTGCAAATACTTAAAACTGTCTATTTCAAAGGGGCAGTATTATGTGTTTTCCAGCCACATAAAATCATTTTATAGCACAATCTAGTGATTTTATTACCTTCAGTTGTTATGAAAATGCTGTTTATAGCAAATATGACTTAAAATAAATTTGACTTTGTGATTTACTCCCTGGGCTGCACAGTGGCGTGTTAGAACCTAAACAGTTCTAACACCAAACATACCACAGCATGCATTAATACCACGTCTACAATCTTCCTTACTTCCACTTTTAGGGATACAGCCGATCAGCAGTAAGGAAAATTGATGGCATTTTTGGACTAGCTTCGTGAACTCCAGACAACAGTGTGTCAGTGAGCATTGTGTCTTGGTGTTCGATCTTCTCAGGCTTCATTTTCTGTCAAATATTTTAGAAAAACTATGAGAATTGATAGATTTTTTATGAATAATTTGAAGTTACATTCCACAGAAATCTGTGAATACTGTTGAGGGTCCACCACATTAGCCTTTTTAGCATCTAACATAACAACGTGTTTTAGGGGCAAACATTATTGAAAAACACAAACATTTCAAGGAATCACAGAATGAGCATCTGACTTTTTTATAATTATTGTTGAGTTGAGGAACTATGTAGTTGTTATCTGGATTTAATGAAATGTCGTCAGAAAATGTAAAGCAAAATGTTAAATTAAAAAAATTGTCAACAGGTGTTCTACTCATGATTAAAACTGTTAGGAAGTACCAGTTTACCCAATTCACCTCCCCATCACCAATCAGGGAGCTTAGGATGAGAATATTGACCGTGGAAACAAACGGAAATATCTAAATAATTTATTTCCTCCTTTAAACAGAGGTTCTACTTCTCTGTGATAGACTAGTGTAAAAGAAGAACAACTTTCAGGCATTCTGCAATGTGCCACAGCAATTTAATGTCACCAGACAGGGTTTGTTACCGAGCAGTAACATACATTCAGAAGGACTTTTTGATTAGCCAATCATATTTTGATTTGCATTATTGTTGTTGACCCAATAAAGCTGATTCTGGTAACAGTGGAAATACCCTCAGCTGTTAGGAACCAGTTTATTGGTGCTTCACTGAGAGCTGTCAGTTTCTATTGGTCGATAGCTGTGAATACCAGAGGACATCCGTTGTCTCTATGCTATTTATGGCTTGTTGTCTGTATTTTGTAGCTATTTCAACTATCACTGCTGCTGTGGCCATGAACCAGCTGTTAGGTTTCTGTTGTTAGAAAAGATGAGTTTGTTTTCAGATACATCCAGACATCTGCAAGTCTTTAGACTTTCCCCAGCAGAAGAATTGATAAACTGTAAGTCTGGTTTTAAAGTTGTTGCACTGACTAGCAGTCAGTTTTAGAATTAATTTTAAATTTTTTATCTCCACCTTCACTGCTTTATGGGATTAAATTCTATGCTTAATTCTTAAAGAAATAAGTCATTTTATTGAATTTTATTCAACTCTGCACTGAAGGAAAACTGAGAGGTTGAACTTGAACCAGAACATGAGCACTAACTGTGGACAGCTGTTTCTGTCAGTGGTGTGTATTGGGTGTGTATGGTTGTTGCAGAGGGTGGACGTTTGACCCTCCCCTGGAAGTGCTTGAACACTCTCATAACAAACAATGTGGTTACACCAAATAAACACTGATGTGTATTCTTGTATTTTATTGGTATACATGAGTGTGTATGTGTGTGTGTATGTGTGGCAGTGTCGCTTCCCACTAAACTGACACATTTTCAATCACACGGTTTATTCTGTGGAAATTGTTGAGAACGAGAAAAAAGACCAGATTTCTGCAGCTCTATGGGTTACAATAGGACAAGCCAGGATTAGGTTTTTTTTTTATTTTTTTTTTTTACTTTGTGCGAATGTGTGCGTGCGTGCGTGTGTGTGTAAAACCGTATGTGTATGTATTCCCAGACAATGCCCTGGTAGCCAATTTGTAATATATAGTCAGCCTTGAAAAATGGCCCAGATCTCCCCTTCGCTGTCTGCAATTTAGCTCTGCCTGCACCCGGCAATACCCATTGTGCTGCCTCCCACCACTGCCATTTTGGCTTGATGGAGTGTGTGTTTAGATCCAGTGTGTGTGCATTTCAGTGTGCTTTTACCTATAAGTCAGTCTTTTGATGTGTGCCGATGTGCACAAACCAGTGACATTGTTTATTCACAGGTTATTGAATTTCTGCTTGAGTATCTTTGCCTGTGTCATTGTGTGACTGTGTTTGTGTGTGTGTGTGTGGTATTGCATTGAAATTGTTTGCCCAAGTCTTTATCCTGTGAATGTAGTAGTTAATGTGGCACAGCAATAGGTCTGTCAAAATTAGAGAAAGGTACACAATCCAAATGAAAACCAAGAAAAAGTTGAGGAAGTAGCAAAAGGGATGATTGAACAAGTAAGGGGGAAAAAAGACAAAATCAGGGTGAAAAATTTTAAAATTAAAAAAATCTATGTATACGTACACACAAAAACAAATGATGGCAATAAGGTTTAATGAGAACACAGATTAACAGAACCAAAAAATTAGTTTATAAAAGTTAGGTAAAGGGACACAGGAAGACGAAAGAGGAAAAAATTTGCTGGACAGAGACAATAGGCAATGTAAGTGATGCAAGAAATGTTTGAAAACGAGAGAAGAACAGAGTGAGGAAAAAAGGAAAGGGAAAAAACAACAGGGAATGGGGACAAGAGGAAGAGATTATGGAAAGAAGAAAAGTCAATGTAGAAAGAGAAAAGAGAGAGCCAGAGAAATGGAGTAGCAGTGTGATGTTGCTGAAAGAAATAAGTGACGTGATGAGTGACCTTATGAACCTCATTCTTTCTCTGGAGATTGATTGTTTTACCAAAGGTCTCACTTCTGTTAATAGCAGACACAGCAGGGTGGAGAGGTCAGCTGTGAGAGTGGGTTTGTGTGACGGAAACTTCATTTAATAAAGAAAAAAACAGGACCATTTCTTTCTATTCTTTGAAATAAAAGGAATCTGACCTACAGTTAATTCATTTACATGAAAAGGAAAATATTAGTGAATCTATAATAAATAATATAGTATATGCAGCTCTGGAAAAAATTAAGAGACCACTTAAAATGATCAGTTTCCCTGATTTTAATTTTTATAGGTACATGTTTGAGTAAAATGAACATTATTCTATGAGCTACTGACAGCATGTCTCCGAAATTCCACGTAAAAAATGTAGTATTTATTTGCAGAAAATGAGAAATGGTCAAAATAATGAAAAAGATGCAGTGCTTTCAGACCTCAAGTAATGCAAAGAAAACAAGTTCACATTTAGAAACAACAACACTAATGTTTTAATTCAGGAAGAGTTCAGAAATCAATATTTGGAGGAATAGCCATGAGGTTTTCAATGGGGTTCAGTGCAGTGGTCTCTTAATATTGTCCATAGCTTTATATGATCATTATGAAAGTGATCATATAAAGCTGTACATCTATTCCCATAGTTGTGCAGCGTTGGGAACAACTGCCCATAGCTAGGGTACAGGTCGGTGATGTCATTTTCCACAATTCATGGTTCCATCGATTACAAGATGTAATCAAAGTAGCAAATACCTTCACACTATCACCATGTTTGTCGAGATGATTCTCCTTTGATGAAAAGCAGTGTTAGAAATGGTTCACAAACTGTTCCACTTTTGTTTTCTTAGTCCACAGAATATTTTGCCAGAAATCTTGGGGATTGTCACCATGTTCCAAAGTGAGGCGGGTCTCACTTTTGAGGTATTTGATGGGTTTTTGGTCAGCAGTGGTTTTAGTCTTGGATGCCCATGGATCTCAGTCTGCTTTTTATATCTGAATCATGACCCCTGACCTTCACTGAGGTGATGATCTCAATGCTTTAGTTGATGTTCTTGTTGTTTTTCAACCCCAGGATAAAACAATGCAACTCTTGCATTACTGACTGACAGCAGTAAAGATAGAGCAAAAAACGGGTGGATGGAAAGGCAAGGTTTTGTGCTTTGAAACCATCATTTTCATGTGATGTATGATCACATGAAATGTATGTATGATGTATTTTCCCTGGAATAAATGTAAAATAAGGCACCCAACACAGAGCTGTTATGGGAGGTTCCTCAGGGTAAAGTATGTGTTGGTGCTTCAGACTGAGGGCAGGAACCAAGTCATGCTTGAAAAGAAAACCACCATCTCCACAAAGTTTTTCTGCACAGGAAAAATGCAGTGCTGTAAAATTTTCTGGTATATGGCTTCACTGAATATATTGATCTATTGACCTCATTTGCCCAAATAAGATGATCCTGATTGTCTCTTGAATCGGCTTTGCTTCATAATCCATTCAAGGCTTGAAGTAAATTATGTTTTTCCCTTATCCTCAACTTTCTAAATGATCTACCTGGAAACAGCACTGTGCAAACAGCCAGCTGCTTTAGCGATGAGTTTCTCTGCCTTACATTCTTTAACTCTTCCTTGGCTTGGCGCACGCTGAGCAGGAGCGCAACAAATAAAAGTTAGGTAGGTCGGACAGCGGGACGTGGGGTTATACCTTTAGATCCTGAAAGCATAAAAAGCACCTGGTAAAAGCACACACAGGGTCAGGTGCAACCCCGCCAGAACGCGCACAGAGTAAAAAACTTGAGGGGTCCAAATGACCCCATCTCTTAAGACCAAGGCAGTGTTAAAAAGAAAGTAAAAATGTGTTGCATCTGTATGCTGGACAGTCTTCACTATGATGATTTTAAGCCAACATGTCTTTTGTTTGTTTATTAGTGGACCTCCTGTATTTGAAGGGGTTAGCAACCACGACCACCCACAAATAGCTGAAGTTTATGAATACTGAAACCCTTTCTAAAAATGCTTATAACTACCTATTATAGTTCAGACACAAAATATACCTTATATGCATTAAAACACATATTGGAAACATTGTTGGTTCTACCACAGAAGCTAACATCTGCGGTTTCTTATCTCCGCTCTTGATGGGACAGCCAATCAGTGCCAAGGAAAATGAATGTGGCTTCTGGATTGGCTGCTTTGCAAACGCTAACCAACAGCATGTCAAGTAGCATTGTGCCTTGCTGTTTCAGCTTCTCAAGCTGCAAATAGACAAATTACCAGCCAAAAATTTGAGGTGCATTCCAGAGAGAAATCTGAAAATAGTTTAATGTGGGAATACTGAACTGTGAATAGTTAAGTTCCCTGTGGCTCTGTTTGATTTAAATTCATATATTTATGTGTTAAGAATAAAAGAATACAGTTTTAATGTACCTAAGAAAATAAACAATGGAATCTGCCTGTCATTTACTATTAATTCAAATAATTCCTGCTGCTGCTCCATGGATTAACCATTGTCATGGTCCTGAATCCTTTTTCCAAATAGCCACACGCGTCTTATTTTTACTGCTTTTAAAAAGATTTTTAACAGATATGTTCCCTAAACTTGCATCAAATCAAAAAGCAATCCAATTTCTAGACTTTATCTGGGTCATTTAATCTGAAAAGCAGCTCTTTGTGTTCTGCTGTTGCTGTAAACTGAAACAGGTTATGCCAGCGCTGCCCTCACTTCAACCTCTGACAGGAACAATAGTGGGCAGCTTGCTTCAGAAAACTGTTTTACAGTAATACGTGTCCACAAAACAAGAACGACATTATCAATGGTTTCATGGTGCGCTACACAGTTCAGCTAATGTTCTCCTGGAAGCCGGAGAAACCGTTTCACTGTTTCTCCTTTTTTCTTTCCTCTCACTCTCCAGCCTCTCTTGCTCTGCCTCCGTTTCATAGTTTTTCTTCTCTTCTCACTTTTTATTTTTCTGACTTCTCCTGAGCTCCTTTTTTCAGTATGAAAAATCCACATCAACATGGGTTTTGACAGCCTGTCTTTGGTGGGTGTGTAAAATTTGAATAATTCTCTGTGCATAGACTCTGGGGCGGCTTTGTGTTTTGTATTTGACTGTGTCGCTTCGCCTTCCTGTCAAATCCCAGCCAGCATCGTTTAGCTTTACTATAAATATATAACGGAGAAATAAAGCAGCTAAACTGGAGTTGTATCTGTTTATTCCTGAATATTTTACAAACCTTGAGCTGTTTAGTCGACCAGTGGAAACGGCAAGAAAAATATATCTTTTTCTTGCTGTTTTTTTTTTTTTTTTTTACTGCTAGGTGACATTTAATCACTGAACGTTAAACAAGATGTTGAGACGCTGTTGGTTCCTAACAAGTTAAGTTAGGTTGAAATGCTTTGCTGGTTTATCTGAATCAGAATCAACTTCATTTACCAAGTTTGCAGGAATAAACAAGGAATTTCACTCTGGTTTTCATCACTGTCAATCAAAGAACAATCACAAAACAACAAACTACAATATAAAGCAAACTAGGGCTGTCAATGCAGTTAGTCTAAAACATTTAATGCCTTAATATTACATAATTGAGATTTACTAATTTTCACCTAAAAGCCTCTCTCTCCCGCTAAGGGTTACCTAGTTCACATCAGCTCTTTACATGGTTAACCACGGCTTTGTACAAAATTCATATATTCAGAGTCGCAAATGTGAGAGAAAAGATGAACGAGGAGTTAGATTGGTGGGCTCAGTGGCAACCAGGGGCGCGGTATAGGGGGGGAAAGTGATGACGATTCTAGGGGCCCTGACCAACAGGGGGCCCTCCACAATTTAATTATTTATTTTTTGTTCATAGAAATTAAAAAAAAAAATCGGGGCTCCGTCAATTACAAAATTAATCATATTGTATTTTCAAAGATTGTTTTTAGCAGTAAAAATGTTATGTTCCTACTCCCTGACAAAATATCGCACATCCATATTTGCCATGAACCCCCCCTATCTGCGTTAAATGGTTCGTTCCTGCTTGGATCGCTTCAGAGTGACACTGTTAGCAGCAGCCAGTGGAAGACACGAACGACCTTGACAGTTACTATGCTGCTAAGAAAAGTTATAAAATCAGGTTTAAAAAAAAGGTAACACTTTATTTGAAGGGGGTTGAATAAGACTGTCATGACACTGTCATAAACATGACATAACACCTGTCATGAACATGAATAAGCCTTCATGAATATTTATGACTGTTGTCATAAAGCGTCATTCGGTAAATTATGACACTTTTAATACAAAGTTGACATTATTCAAAATGTCTTCGTTATGACAACTTGACATTAACCAAGAAATCATTACTGTTTAAACTTTACCTTTAATAACATAAAGTTACCTCATTTTTAAAGTGCAATCAGTAATACTTTTATAACAAATTTAGATCAGTAATGATTTCTTGGTTAATGTCAAGTTGTCATATCAAAGACATTTTGAATAATGTCAACTTTGTATTAAAAGTGTCATAATTTACCGAATGACGCTTTATGACAACAGTCATAAATATTCATGAAGGCTTATTCATGTTCATGACAGGTGTTATGTCATGTTTATGACAGTGTCATGTCAGTCTTATTCACCCCCTTCAAATAAAGTCTTACCAAAAAAAAGAGAGATGGAGAGAGAGGGAAAGAGAAAGGCAAGAGTGTTAATTTATAACCCAGTTTTTTTCCAAGACAGGTGGGTAAACTGTGTGAGATGATCAACCATTTAGCATAATTAGCTTAGCTACAAACTACTGTTTGCCTCCTTTCACTAGCTTTTAATGAATTAAGGAAAAAAAATAACATATTCATATATTTAACTTGTCCCTTGTACCTTTTACCACTTAACAACAGGTGAGTCAGTCAGAGCAGCTCTAACCCACATCCCTCCTGCCCCATCCTCTCCTCTCCTGAGTGAAATAAAGCTGCCGTATGTCACTTTTAAATAAATATTTTTTCACATATTTGTTAAAACTGTCATTATGTTGTGACAGTATGGTATGAGAGGTAATCTGTGTGTACAGTGATGTACGTTTGGATAAAACCAAGACAGTATGTATCCTATCCATTTATTGCAACAATGAATCATAATTCCACCAAAGGAGCACAATCAGTTTACATTTAATTTCTAAATTGTGTTTGAAACAAATGACTTCTTTTAAGCCGTCTATAAACCTAGAAAACTGAGATGTTTGGTTTGAGACATTGAAGTGTTTTCTTTAATAGTTTTGAAAATGTGCAATTTTACATTTCAAGCTTACAAAGTTTAGCAAAGCAATTAATCAAAATTAACCACAACGCTGGAGTGTGATTAGTCTGATAAATTATTTTAATCGATTGACAGCACAAAAAAATCACACCTAGTAAAAAAGGAGTAGGATATTAAGAACGGATTACAGTAGGACTGTATAAGGGTGTGTGAGTGTGTGCAGCCTTTTTTGTTGGCTTAGATTCCTCAAGGCTTTTTCTTTACATTTTTGTTTTGCATCTTGCATAAATTATCACAGAGGCATTTTATTATTTTTTTGATGGAACATTTCTTTGAACCGAAAATTTAGAGCATTATTTTTTAGCTGGAGAGTTTCTTTTTCATATTAGATATGGTGTCTATATTCGTTGGATTTTCTATTCCATTGAGCTAAAAATGCCCATTTTAAAATTATTTTCTGACATGACAACATCAAATTATTAATACTGTTTGAAAAAATACTTTCATGTACAGTATATGCCTGCCAGCGGTACTTGTACTTCAATTTATATTAGATTAATACATATATTCTTAATATCTATTCTCCTTTTCACTTTTACAATGGTGCTGATATTTTGTCTTGTTTATTTTTCCCTCACTCTCTCGACTTTTCCTGGTTCTGTGTTCTAAGGCTGTCGTTTAAGAACTTTTCCACGCTTTATCTTTGTGTGTGTTTCACAGTGACCCCTACTGGGAGCGGCCGTCTAATGCAGGCAGCTGCTCGAACGCCCGGCCCAAGACCCTTCACCTGGCCGGCCAGCAGCATACCTCCTCACCATGGTAACGTTGGCGTCAGCTCCTCAGTAGCTGTAGAATTAGCAGTGGTAGATTTTGTGTTTGTGCATCTATCAAGAACAAACGATGAATGATAATTGGGATTAGGTTGTTTTCTGCTTAGTTTGAGTCTTTCTTTTTTGGGGCGTCAGCATTTTTTATGATATTCACCAAGTACTGTCACTGGATGAAAATATGTATGGAGTTGGTTGCATAATTAGTTTAAAAAAGTCCTCCATAACCCGAATGTATTCTAGAAAAATTGTTTTTCTGAAAACCCAAAGTCAACTTAACCATTTAAAGTTGTCCATTAAACACTGTGGTTTAGTCACAAATTTAAAATCCAACACCTTTGCTTGGCTTAGAGTTAAGATTTTATTTCTCTTACTAATATTGACCTAATGATAGTCAATAAGTGGATACAAATAATTGTCCTGAAAACATAAATGCTCACTTTTTGCCAGCATTCAAACCTTAAAGGATTTGTTTAATTTATATTTGGTTAGAGATAAAAACAGAAGACCAAAGTTTTTTTTGATCATGTAACAAATTGACATATTGGATTTAACAAAGCCTTAAACAGTCAGTCAATAAGTTTAAAATCAGCGGTTTTGTGCACTCATTAAAATGTTTCCCCAACATGTTTTTATTAAAGATAGTGTACCGGTAGTTAAAAAAAAAGTAAAGAATTCATTTCTTCTTTGGTAACAAGTACAGTCTGAATTTATACTAGTCTAAATTTAGACTAAATAAAGTGGTTTTCAGAGTTTATCTTATTATATGTACACAGTGGTGAAAGAATATTGAATAAAACCAACTAAATTTAGTAAAATATTTCTGTACATGTGAGATTATTATCTTTTGTTCTGCTTTTTATTATAGAGCAGCTGACAAGTGTGAACATTTGTCATAATATTTATTTGATCATTTTCATAATAAATTTTAGTTATTGAGGGTAAATAAAAACAAAACTGACAGATTGATCAGAAATGTTATTTTTGCTATTTTCTCTACTGTTTGCCCCACAAGAACATCAACAAGTATCAGTCAGTTTGGAAATATAATTAAATGCAGCTACTGTGTGTATGTCTTGGTATGTGTATTTTTCAATGTCTACATATTTACATGAAAATATGTTTCTGAATATGTACTGGTGTTCTGTACTGATTTAAAAAATCTGCCATCCCCTGCAGTCCATCATTCTCACTTTCACTGTAAGAGATCAGAGCTGGAAAAAAATGGATTTGACCCTAGGAAGTGAACTCATGCCTGGTGCTTTGTATGAAATATTTAGTTTTTGTGTCCGCGTTAGATTACAGTACTAGAGAATAAAGGGGATTTGTGACAGAATGTGGCAGAGCTGAGAGGTGACAGCAGTCAGTAGCTCCTAATTCAGTAAACTTAAGTATGTGAAGGTCACACTGGAGGAGGAACTGCACAGATAAAAATAATGACCAAGTGAACAACTTCCAGACACTACAATTAAAGTCCAGATGCAGGTTTTACCAGTCAGGTAAATTAATGCCTAAATCACTGGTTTGAGTCATGACTCACTAACGAAAGATACAAATAAAACTACAAACTATTACTCATGCCCCCTTTTCAGATAGGGTTAATAAGCTCTGAGTCGATGGCAGTTACTCTGAATAAACTGACCCGGCTTAATGAGAACAGGAGATACCAACTAGGTAACTCAACTCTGAGTCAAGTTACCCGAGTTAAGCCTGAGTATGAGTATAGACGCCGTCATCATTGGAGTGCAGATAATGCGATTCACCATGACAACAGGAGTAAAATGAAGCTTGCAAGTGTGCATATCTGTCCAGTGGAATTAGAAATGCAATGAGAGCATAAGCAGAATATGGAAGCATATTTAACATATATAACATGTTAAATATGTTTTGACATACTTAGCAAAAGTATTGCTAAATATGTCCATACTTAGCAATAGTGCAAAATAGAAAGTGTTAGCATGGCAGACAGTCGATGTGTGAGTGAGATTTTGCAGAAAATTAGTAATATTCTTGACGTTACAAATATTTAACATTCAAAAGAGGAAGGATAATTTTATTTGTCTGATCCAAATATCCATAACTTCTGTACTTAGGACACCCAAAAATAAATGAATAGATTATGCCTGAAGTGTCAAAATGTTGTAGTGACTACATTTCCGATTGCACCGATATTTTCTGAAACGGAAAACCCAGGATATGCTCATAGTTACCCCAGAACTTACTCAAGAGTTTCACTTATCCTCCTGCCTGAAACGGGGCTCTGCTCAGGTGTGTGTGTGTGTGTGTGTGTGTGTGTGTGTGTGTGTGTGTGTGTGTGTGTGTGTGTGTGTGTGTGTGTGTGTGTGTGTGTGTGTGTGTGAGTTTGCTGTGTTTGTCTGTCTTGCTCTGGCTTAGTGTGACACTAATGCAATGAGCTTGTGTATGTTTGAGCGCTCACGTCTACAAGGTGAAATTGAGATAAATGGTGGAGCAGCTGGGTGGCCCAAGATGTCCTCTCCACCTGTCTGTCCTGCTTATATACGTATATGTGAGCATTTATGTGCGTTTAGGACTCTGCGTTTGCTTTGATTATGTGTTTTTATTTGTTCATTTGTACATATGTGCAAATCTCAGCCTGTTGTGGTGAGCTGAGGTTTGTTCTTTTGTAAAAATAAGCAGAGTTTCATACAAGGAGACAAACATTTTGGGGTGATTGATATCTGATACTGACATTTTATGATGCTCACATGAAACTAACAGCAGAGAAAATGGCAAGAATAACATTTTCGATCATACAGTCACTTTGGGTTTTTCTTTAATTTACCTTCTGTAACTGAAATTTATCATGAAAATAATAAACCAAAACTCTTATCATGATAGGAAATGTTTCAGATGTTTTTTCTCTGTCTAGATTTATGTCAGCATTCTGACTGGGCCACTGCAAAACATCAATAAATAAATGACTTTAAACCTTAAACCTAATTATTCAAGGAATGTGAATAATTATGGTCTTAAATGTATACAATGCAGAAATAAATACAGTTTAAATAAATAACATGGGTATATACTTTTTAATTTTCAGAACTTATAAATGTTGCAGCACAAAAAACCTCTGAAGACACTAAGCACAACTTCTGTCTTCATGAAGTTAAAACTGGCATCAGATTTTATTGGTTGGAGAATTTTCCTCTCGTCTTTGGTGAAAGACCACGAGCCATTTGTCACACTAGCGCTGGACCTCCGTGTTTGTTTTGGTTGTATTTACCCAGAATGCCCTGTGCTATTATCGGTTTCCTGGTTTTGGAACAGTCTCTGGTCTGTTTGGTGTTCACATACGTATTCGAACTGCATACAGTCTTAGGTTTTCTACCGGACCAGAGTTTGCTTTTTTGGTCCACATTAGAGTTTGACTGCACATTCACAACCAAACTTAGTTGGAGTAACAGGGCAGGTGGGAACGGACCCTGAGACGATGTGTCTCTGCTGTCCTACTACAGGCTCAAAGGAAATCTTCCCCTTTCACATTCTCTGTTCCACCACTCCAACATGTTTAGAACATATAACTTTAGTGCTTCAGAAAACACCTTCTGTATGTTGTAAATATATGGCATTTAATCTATTTTTCTTTCTAATGTTTGTTTCCTTACTCCTTTCTATGCCTTGCTTCCTTCCCTTCTCTCCTTCATCGGGTTCACCTTTGTACCTGCTTCCTCTTCATGTGTCTGTCTCTCTGAGAATAGTTTAGATGGCGGGGGTGTGATGCACTCTGATGTGAGCTCTGTCTTCTCTCCAATGTCGCACAAGTCGACTTTAGTGTGTTGCTGACTTTGGTTAACTTTCTTTCTTTGATGCCACACCTTCTTCCTCACCTTGCCTTCTTTTCTAACCTACTTTCACCTTCGATTTTTTTTGTCACTCGCCAAAACAATAGATCCTTCTTTTCTCCATCGGACTTTATATTTCAAAGAGAACATCCGAAATTCAATAATTTAACCCTCTCTCTGTCTTTGTCTTTATTTTTCTATTTTTCATCACCTACCTGTGTCTTTGTCTGACAGGGAACATGTTAATAATGGATTGCATAGATTCAGACAGGGAGAAAAATGTGAGCGCATGAGCATAAGGTATTCTTTAAAGTTATATTGTGAAAGGCCATGTGCTGCTGTCAGTCTTCGGGTTCTTCTCCTTCTTAGCTAATCTAATCCAAATCTACTTTTGTGTTCTAAAAAGAAGATAGATTGTGGAATCAAAAATGTGCTGTTTGTTTGAAGCTGCATTCAAAATATAGCAGTCTGTTGCATTCTGTCCTATTCCTGGGACTCCTTTTTTTGTTTGTTTTCAACACGGATTGTAAATCTAATATTTAATCTCTGAATCATCAGATATGAGCATGATAAAAACAGATACATTTTCCTTATCCAAGTTTGATCTGTCATGACAATCAGGATATGACGTTTCTCAACAAATAGTGTTTTCTAAGGCTAATACAGGGTTTATTAAGGGTTTACTGTGGTTTTAGTAAAAGTGGTTATTTTAGTTTAAATTTATTTCATCTTGCTCTTTTAATAAAATATTTTTTTTTCCAAAGGCTATTCTAAGCATCTGACCTGACTTATAACAACCCCCCTGTGTTTGAGGTGGAGAGATCTCCCTGCCATCACCCTAATCTTTAACTCCACCAACAGATTCAAGTCAGTAACTAGCTTATTAATATAAGGACAAATCTGAAGATCTCAGCTGTAATTAATAAATCACTGCAGTAGGCAGCATCTGTGTGCGCCCACACACACAGACACACATTCATGCAAGTTTTTAACATTTTTGTTGTTTTAATGCCGCTACAATGGAAAAGAGAGGTTGCTGTAGATGTAAACCTGATGAATATATTCTCATTAACAAGTTTAATCTGTGGTTGTTTCCACTGAACAAACACAGGTGTTGGTTCACTGCAGCGGCACATAGCAGGGAAAGCAAAGGAAAAACAAAACTGGTTTAAAGTGGCGAGACTGTTTACTGCTGTCTATAACAGTAGAACTGACTTCATTTGTTTTCACTCTATCATAGTCGAAACAAAGGGATTGAATGCACACAGTCTACCAGTCTGCCTGATCTATGAAGATAGACACGCCAAGTGTGTGTGTGTGTGTGTGTGTGGGATGGTCTTCTCCTGCACCTGTATGCATTTAGATGAATGTGTGTGAGAGACAGTGAGTCACAACGCAGGTCTGGAGCCCAGGCTGAATGAATGAATGAATGCTTACCTATGAACAAACACAGCTTCATCACGGTGTTATTCTATTCTGTTCTATTCTATTCTATTCTATTCTGTTCTATTCTGTTCTATTCTATTCTGTTCTATTCTATTCTATTCTATTCTGTTCTGTTCTATTCTATTCTATTCTATTCTATTCTGTTCTGTTCTATTCCTCGTCTTTAAACTACTGTAAAACTTCTGTTTTGTTTAGTTGGTTAGGCTCTTGTTTGAAAAACCATGAGAACATTAAAAATAATCTCACTTCACTACTTTGATTTATTTTATGTTTTTGGTGTTGACCATAGAAATCGAGCCAGAACAGCCCTCGTCTTTTACAGTTAATCAAACTGTCATCTAAACTACAGTAAGAGCTGCAGGGTCGACCAGCCAGGCTGTTAAATCCTGACTGCAGCAGAATGGAGGTCAGGTTTTCCTTCAGTTACTCCATGTAACTTTTTATTCAGCCTGTAAGGACCTGCATTATTTAATTTTGAGTTGGACTATAGATGTAAAAAAATTTTATTTTACTATATTACAATTCAGACATGTGGTCCTATTTTCTCACATCTTCCACCTGATGCACCAGTCCTTTCAAACGTAGAATTTAAACTTAGAGTGAGCAAACAATATAGAATGTCACTGAAATTTACTACATTTGACAATTAACACTTTAACACACTTTAGCACATTGAAACTTTAAATATTTATAATATGTTTGATCAAATTAAATAGTTTAGCATTTATTATTAATACTGGCAATTATAAATGTGTTTATTAATTATAACTTATTTTGTAGCTAGTATTGTGTTTTCCAGAGATTATTCACACAAGATAGTCAGTCTAGGACTTGTCTTTTTTTCTTTTGCTTTTGTTTTAGAGAATAACATTTTAATGTCTTGTAAATGTTTTTAAAAATTACATTTTGTCACTTTGTGTTATTCTTATTTTAGACAATACTTTTTTTGTGTGTCTAATCTTGAGTTAACAAGGTCATTTTTTAAAATCCTTAATGGGTTCATTATTATAATAGTGTTCATACTGACCTTTTTATTAAAATACTTCACAAAAAACAAACTCAGTTTTGGTAAAAGCAATAAGAAAGTGGCAATAAATTATGAGGGGTTTTCTGCCTCTCTACTGTTGGTGTTCATTTTTGTTAAATATGTAGTTCGGCCCATTTTATCTGAATTGAAATAGCTAAGAAATAGAAGGATGAAGAATTAATGTGTAGTAAGACAGTGTTTCTAAAGAAGAAGGGCATAACAATAAATACATCAGCGGCAGATTGCAGATAGAAACGTCAAAAACATAATTCCTCATGGAAACCTTTTACTGAAGATTTTAAACGAGAGTATCTATTTCTTTTTTAATTTAACCCGAGAACATTTTCCTCTTCACACATAAACACACTCCTATCAACAAACTGAGACCAGAAGCTTCAGTAGATCACCTGAGGACTTCCCACACCTACGACTTTGATTTCTGTTCCAGCCGCCTTTGATTCACACATCATTTATGATTTGAAGCTGAACCTGATCACTAAGTTTAATTGGATTCAGATTCTCTTGGCTCTCACACAACAGGCCCTTGGCAGTTGGTTGTTGGATACATTAGGGAGGCAAAGCAGGTACAGTGCTGCCTTGAGTTAGCTCCAATTAATGGTTTATGTGAGTTTTCTTTTTTCAGAGCAAGATTTATTTATTTTTCATGCTGTTTGTGGTTTTTGATCTCAAACTTGGACTGAAATGTGCTTAAAAAGTTTCCCTTTATATACCTACAAAGTTTCAAAAGCTGTCAAGGTTCAGCCCAGTGGATGATGACTGTCATGATAATGTCTAGTTGTTCTTTCAGAATAAAAGCACTGAACAAAGGAAAATGAAATCTATTTAAAAAGCTAACAAGTTAGCGCTTGGAAAGAATGGTTAGGTTTTGGATATACACATTTGCTTTTGGTCTGTTGCCTTGGTTATTACTCATATTTGTTTAATACTTGTATTTGCAATGTCATTCCTCAGCCGTTTGGATTCCATCCTCTGTAACTTTTTGTTCCCTCTCTTATTTTGTAAGTTCTTTGTTGTGTTTGTCTAATTTTTTCTATATGTTGAATAGATGAAGATAAAGTTAGGGGTGAAGGGACGGGCTTATAGTGAACAAGGCAAGTCCAAACAAATTTGTTTATTTTTTAAATATTATTTCATATATATCAATCACACACATCTTTAACTTTACAGTTAAAACACGATCAATAAATGCTACAACTGAGCTAGTAACTTTCAGTTCAACTTCAAAGCCAAAGGAAAATAAAGTAAAACGTTAAAAACCGACAAACAAAATGACTGTTCAATGCAGGGATGTCAATCCTGCAACGTGTGTGTGTGTGTGTGTGTGTGTGTGTGTGTGTGTGTGTGTGTGTGTGTGTGTGTGTGTGTGTGTGTGTGTGTGTGTGTGTGTGTGTGTGTGTGTGTGTGTGTGTGTGTGTGTGTGTGTGTGTGTGGCAGAACCAAGGTGTGTTCACTGGAAGTCTAGTCTAAGAGACACTGACTGGTACTTCTAAGATAAAATTATTTTTTAATCTGTTAAATAAACAGAGACCTTTATTTCTGAGGAGTTAATTTAAATTTAACATGTTGAGTTTTTATTAACTGATTTTTGCTCCTTTTGTGCAAATTCACCTCATGACCATGTGACACATTTTGTTTTACTTCTACTTTTGAGTTCATAAAGGCTGCTGGAGTGGCTGAATGATTATGTATACATATATGTACACATTGTTTTAAAATTGCAATTTAAATTTTGATTGAAAAGTGTGAAAATTTATAATAACATTTTTCTGCTAGTCTCTGCTACTGATGCCAGTCTTGCTGTAGATACTTAGTAACAGTATCAGAGGGCAAAAAAGGTTTAATCTGTTGGTCATATTGCATTTCATCTGACTTTTACCTCACTGATGTGAGACATGCATCATAACTCTGCACCACATGATGCGGAACGTGGTTAATATGGACATAAACAATGGCTGAAATTCTAATAATAAAATTATGAAAGAAGTGAAACATCAAATCTTGATATCACCACTCCTGGTCCGACTCCACATCAAACAGACTAGGGAGGCGTAATGCTGCCAAAAAATGATATCACAATATACATTTTTAAATACTTCAATAACAATGTCACATTTTCTGCTTTATTTTTTTTTTTATTTGATTTGGAGGTTGTTTTTTTTTTTTATCACTTTCCTTTATAAAGCGGTCATCAGAATAAAAAATATATTTATAAATATTTACAAAATCACAATATATTAAGTGTATCAAAGAAAGAAATCAACGATCAAGTGTAAATTAACTTAAATACATAAATGAAAAAAAACAGAACATTAGTTTTACAGGATTTATTTTATGAACTCAAATTATGTGAAAACAGAAATCTTTTTGAAAACACTCAACACCAAAATATATGTCGCATAAAAACATATATAAATTAAAAGCTTGTGCATACTTCCTACTGATGAGGACTTTCACTTTCATTTCTTCCATTTGTCACAGACATCTCCAGTGCAGTAATGACAGTGTTTTCATTTTTTAGTGTTAATGTTCCCACAACTACAGCTGACTGCATCCTGCAGCACCGTTAGCATTGCTTTACTAGCATTGAGTAAAATTAGACCTCTATAGATCTGTATAAACCTGTATAGAGTGGTATAGATCTATATAACTATAGGTCTGTATAGACCTGTCCAGGTGACAGGGACTTCCCTACTGGGAGCTGAGATCACAGATGCTGTGCTGATGGGACGTCCAGTTAGTCAGCATACTCACATTAGCTCATTTACAGACTCACATTTGGTAACACACACAGTTTGACCATCATGTCTTCATTCAAGGACAAGCATCAGACACACACACACACACACACACACACACACACACACACACACACACCTAGTGGCAATTTGGAGAGGCCAATTAACCTGACAGTCATGTTTTTGGACTGTGGGAGGAAACCGGAGTACCCGGAGAAAACCCACGCAGGGAGAACATGCAAACTCCATGCAGAAAGACCGGGGCCGGGAATCAAACCCAGAATCTTCTTGCTGCAAGGCAACAGCTCTACCAACTGCACCACTGTGCAGCCCCACTATTTTCCAAAATAGTGAAACTTTAATCAGCTGTTGTTCTTTTGCTCTTGGAATGGCAGTGCTGGTTTATCTTCTCCGGAAGAGAACCAGCAGATGGCGAACTTGGGCTCAATGGAGTTTCTAGCTTGGCCACAGCCAGGGTCAGGGAGCATCTCATCCCATATGGACATTCATCCTGCAGCCTAATTCTCACAAAAACAGCAACTGCTTCACAAGCTATTGACATCCACAAAATCACAAGCCAACATAGGAAATGGTAATGAGTTTTTCCCCCATGCCACAGCAACATTACTGACCCAGGATTCAATCCACTTTGGTTATAACCAAAGTGGGCCCAGCCGTGTATATATATGTCTGTCTGTCTGTCTGTCTACACTCACACACACACACACACACACACACACACACACACACACACACACACACACACACACACACACACACACACACACAAACCGTGTTCCAAATTATGCAAATTGAATTTAAGTGTCATAAAGATTAATTTTTTTGTTGTGCTATTACGTTTATAGATGGTATTGTGTGTCAGGACTCTTTGAATCACTATAATTAATTTCAGAGATCTGGTTGATTAGTTTGTCTGGTGAGCTCAATTAAAGGAAATCTACTTAAGAAGGATGTTCCACATTATTAAGCAGGCCACAGGTTTCAAGAAATATTGAAAAGAGAAAGGATCTCTCTGCTGGCGAAAATCATCAGATAGTGTAGTGCCATATGACAAGGTATGAAAACATTAGATATTTAACAAAAACTGAAGTGATATCGTACTGTGAAGACATTTGTGGCTGATTCAGAACAAAGATGGGTTTGTGCAGATAAAGGCATGAGGAAGGTTTCTGTCAGACAAATTCATCGGATTAAGAGAGCAGCTGTTAAAATGCCCTTACAAAGCAGCAAACAGTTATTTTAAGCTGCTGGTGGAACCTCAAAGTGGAGGATCCTCCAGAGGCTTGCAGTCCATGAACCTACTATTTGGCCACCCCTAACCGGAGCTCACAAGCAGAAATGGTCGCAGTTTCTGCTTGTACGCAGCCGTACATGAAGATTAATTTTCAAACAGACTTGTTCACTGATGACTGCTGTGCAACCCGGGATGGTCCAGATGGATGCAGTAGTGGATTGGTGGTGGATGGCCACCACATCCCAACACGGCTGTGACGTCAGCAAGGAGGTGGTGGAGTCATTTTTTGGGCCGAAATCATGGGGAGAGAGCTGGTCGGCCCCTTTAGGATCCCCGAAGGTGTGAAAATGATCTCAGTAAAGTATATGGACTTTCTGACTGATGACTTTCTTTCATGGTTCAAAAAGAAGAGCCATACCTCCAGTAGCAAAATCATATTCATGCATGCCAATGCATGCTGCAAGGAATACCACTGTGTCATTCCTTGTAGCATGACACAGGAATGCTGCAAGGAATTCCTGTGTGCCCCTTTTAAGGGCATAGAAGGGGAGGAACTCATGGTGTGGTCACCATCCTCCTTTGACCTCAACCCTATTGAGAACTTTCGGAGTATCCTCCAGCAGAAGATCTGAAGGTGGGATGCAGTTCATATCAAAGCAGCAACTCTGGGAAGGTATTCTGACATCCTGCAAAGAAATTCAAGCAGAAACTATCCACAAACTCACGAATTCAATGGATGCAAGAATTGTGCAGGTGATATCAAAGAAGGGTCCTATGTTAACATGTAACTCTGTCTGTTAAGATGTTTTTGATTGAAATAGATTTTGATTTTAGTATTTGTGACCACTTAATGCTGCACATTCAAATAATACCATTTGCAGTTCTTCATAATCCATAAAATGTTTAGAAAATCTGCTGTGCATAATAATTTGGAACAGTGCATTTTGAGTTTTTTATTTTTGAAAAAAACACTGTTCTCATTGGGAGCTTTGTTCAGTAAAATTTGGTTTATACTGTAATCGTTCATGACTTGAAAATTATACTGATTTGCATTGACCATTTGAGAAAATCTGAGAAAATATCATTTGCATAATAATTTGGAACACAGTGTATATATGTGTGTGTGTGTGTATATATATATATATATATATATATATGAATACTTTACTCTTCTTGTTTATTTTATTTCAGAAACATTACAGAACCAACAGATTTAGCTTGTATACAAGACTGGATTAGAATACTCTTTCTTTCAGAAAAAAACTTACTTTGCAACAATCCCTTCTTCTGAATGAGCACTTTTATTTCGGCTGTATCTGTGAAAATACCATTTTGGATGTTAAAAGTTCTACTCCCCTTTTGTCTTGAGTTATATCAGGCAGAGAACACTTTAGGAAATTCAGCTGATTTAATATCTACAGCTGCAGCAGATTTACAAATCTCTTGACATCTTTCTGTGTTCTTTTAAGCTGGTTAAAATATATGTCTTCTTTTCTCTAGTGCCATTTCTGTGAGCATTCCATGTGATAAATCTTTACATACCTAGTTGTGTGCGTATGGTAAGCACATGTCACCATAGAAACAGATAGGCCCAAGTTAAATCATCTTTGGGGTGGCCTGATTTGAAAGTTCAAAAGTAGAGATATAGGAAAGAATGATAGAAGTCTTGTAGTGAAAGATACAAAGTTACATGAAATTTGTGTGTGTGTGTGTGTGTGTGTGTGTGCGTGTGTGTGTGTGTGTGTGTGTGTGAGAGAGAGAGAGAGACCAGAATTAACATTCTGGACCTGACCAATTCTTCCCCATCTGAACCCAGTCGTCGGGGGGACAGGCTAGAGGTCTTGCTTGAAGCAGGCGTGAACCTTACACAGCTCCAGACAGATGTTGACAATCTGAATGAAGACCAGGGCCAGTTAACTGGTTAAACTCTAAAAATAGCAAACTATATCTTTAAAATGACAGTTTTAAATAGAAGTCAATGACAGTTTATCCAGTTACCATTTAAGATGTGGGATCTTACAAATTTATCATCTTCATCAAGGTTCAGAAATAAATCTGCCTTGTAACAGTCTGCAGTCACATGACTAATAACCAGTGTGACCTCTGGTTGACCTGGTTGTTGAACCCTAACCTCTGCATTGATTCTACTTGAATGCAACTAAAAGACTAACACACGCACACATGCAGACACACACACACACACATGCAGACACAAGCACACTTACAGGAACACGCATCTTTTATTTCGGCTGACAAGCTCTTTATAAAGCACGGACCCACCTCACTGAACCTTATGACTTAATACACAAAAACACACATACACACACACACACCACCTGCCACAACAGGTTCTTTAAAACACCATCAAGTCGCCTGGCTGAACTTTACGACAAGGCTTGATTTCATGTTTATAAAACCCAAACGGTGACATACACACAGGCACAAACACAGATCACAGCCACAGTTGCATTTACCTACTCCACCACTACATGATAAATATGTCGCTTTGAGTCAAGGTCAAATACGCCTCCTTGTGTACGGACTCACACACATATTCACAATCCTACACACAGCAGACAGACATGGAGACATATTTGTTGTGCCTCAGTGTAATGCTTTCCAATTTTGTGAACAAATAAATTCCATCTGGCTGCCTGCACGTCGCTTTCCCAACACCTTCATCGCAGGTTTCAGGATTTTTGGTTGTTTTGGGTTTTTTCTGGGCTTGTAGTTTTGTTCATTTGTTGTTCTGTGATTGCCTTAGTTATTCCCCTGATTAGATCAGCCTTGTTTCTGTTTTACTTTATTTCAGTCCATTCTTAATTAGTTTTAGTTAGGTTATGTTTAGTTATACCCTCTGTTCAGTTAGCTTTTGTCACAGATTTGATTTCACAATTTCTTTGTCTGTTTCCTCCTCCTCACTTGTTAGCCATACTCTTTCACTTTCTCTCCCCTCCCTGCCTTCAGCTCTCTCCCCTCACACCTGCAACCTGTTCGTTAATCAGCCCCACTTCATTCACTCTCCCAGTATCAAAATAAGTCTCTTTCTCTCGTTATATCCTGTTACTTCTTCTCTGCTTGTTCCTGCTTTGGTACCCAGTTTCCTTGTTTTTTTGTAAGTCTTTCATTATTATTTCATCAAAATCTCACCCTCAACTTGCTGTCTCTGCTCATCTTCATTTGGATCCAATTAACACACAAACACTTTGATAGAAGAAACTACTGTAGCTGCCTGTATTGCAGCAACTCCAAAGAGGCCTCTGACTGAAGACACTTTATTGTTGAAAAGCAGTCTCATAAATATGAGTTTTATGTTCAAGGCTTTAATGGTACTGACTTTTGGAGTGATTTCAGACAAAGTATGTTGCACTCTGGTATGCTTCTACGTGGTTTTATTGTTGAAAAGCAGTCTCATAAATATGAGACTGCTTTTCAACAATAAAGTGTCTTCACTTGGGGTTGTCCATCATTTTCTTGATTTTATTCTTTACAGCATAATCTCCAGATTGATAATAGTTAGAAGTAAAGTCTTCTCTGTCCTTTCTTTTAAACAGTTTCACTGTTGAATTTCCCATCCAGAATGTTGAGCAGGTGTTTGACTTTACCTTGTTTCCTTGAAAACTCCAATCATCTCTTTTGTTTTGTTCGCACTTAAGATAGGATTATTGTTCCGTCATCATGCCACAAAGTGCTCCACCAGCTCCCTGTGCTCAGCCTCTTGCCCATCTCTTATAAACCTGATGATGCAGAGTCATCTCAGTATTTCTGCAGATGACTGGTGCTGGATGTCTGAAGTGCACAGAATTTCATTTTTATTCACACCTGAAAAATGATTGAATATGTTTCCATACTTTTCCACACCTGTATAGCCCACCATGAGCCAGTTAGGGAAAAACAGTTTTCAACAGATTTTCTTCTCTTTAGAAGCTTTTAGGTGGATCAGCTAAATTTTGACCCATGTTGACCTTTCCACAATGTTTTACATTATTATAAATTGATAAGTTTTTCAGTTTTACCACAATCATATTGCAGAAGTTAATTGGATAAAGGAAAAAATGTAGTTTGGTAATCTTATGAATTATTAACTAATGGGTTGTGTTATTTATAAATTAGTCTTTTGAGATGACTTATTTAAGTTTATGTTTTTATATATATCAAGCTAGAAGTTCACAGTGAGAAGCTCCTTCTGCCGTTACCCTGGTTACGTACCTCTAACTGCAGTTCAGATGAAATTGCCTCTGCTCTGCCCCTTCTCCTGATGATGCTCTTTTACTTTAAATTCCTTCTGGTGTGGATGGTTGCTGTGGTGATGGCTCTAAGAGCCAGTGCTTTGTAGTGAATCAGAAGAGCTGACTCCCTGCTTTTTTTATTCATTTTATTTTTTTTTACTTTTCTGCTAAGCTCTCACGCTCAGTCGCTCCGCCTGCTCAGGACAGATCTTTGTTTTGATTAGTACGGCAGCTTTGTGGCCAATCACCTATGAGGATATGGGATTATACATTATGTGGAAACAGAGAGGGGGACAGTCAGGTGGAGAATAAGTCCGTCCCCACAGTGAGTCGTCTGCAGTGAGGAGAACCTAACCGTCACAGGTTAGCTGATACAGCTGATATCCATTTAAAATATTACACAAAACCTAAGAACGGCTGCTTTGGTAACAGAGCAAATAGATACAATTAGACAAGTATAAGATCATAAAGTTAAGCTACAATCTGAGGCTATGAGGCTTTGTTGACTTCTTGGACTACAGTTGAAAGTTCCACTGGAGACAGAAACTCTAAAGCTGACATTTTTAAACTATCATCTTGTTTCTCCTCCTTCTTACTGCTTGTACCACACTGCCGTGCTCTCTCTCTCACACACACACACACACACACACACACGCACACACACACACACACGCACACACACACACACACACACACACACACACAGCCTTGTACGCTGCAGAGCTTTCGTTAGAGCATACACAATTTTTACGCATAGGTGGGTCCTCTGTTATTTGCTACTGAAATAACTTTTTAAACAGAAAATTTTGGGTAAAATAATCTGGGATCTTATTTATTTTTTTGTTTATTCTTTTGCCACAAAATTAAACAACAAATTGAACATCCACTAAGAGCAGGTATTCCATAGTTTTTGCCAAGTGGATAAAATTATCAAAGTGAACTTGTTCTGGTTCAAAGCAAAATTATAGAATTAGGTCTCAGACAATGTCTTCACTTTATCTTTGGTATAGATGGTAGTGGAGGGACGTAGCTTTTTAAGATCTAAGCACAGAGAGGATGAACTTGTTGCTGTGGGTTTGGAAGGCAGTGACTGAATAAGAATGAATCTAAAGGAAGGCGACTGTAGGGACTGACTTCCTGGGAGGATCCTGTCAGATAGGTCGTTGGATGAGCAGAGAGGTTGAAATTAGGAACTAAGTGATTTTGACATTGTGGGAAAGTGGAAGTGACACAGAGACTACAGCAGAAGGGATAATCCATATCTCCTAAAACAGAATCTAGAGAGAGAGGTAAGGAACCCATGCAGCTTTCTGAACACCCTGCAATGCTCAGTTTTGGATCCTGGGTGGAGGATTGAAGCAAAAACATAAACAGTATTAATAATTTGCTCATTGTGTTATTTCTGATACAGCTGATATGTTGTCTGTGAACTTTGAACTCAAATACACACTATTTATGGTGGTTGTATTTTGCACCGATTTCCAGCTACCTACTTGGGTTGTTTTGAATAGTTTTTTTTTAGGTTTGATTGTTCTGTATCCCTTAGTCTCTTTCTTTGATTAGATCAGTCTTGTTTCTGTTTTACTTTAGTTTGGTCCTGCTTAATGTTTCTAGTTATGTTTATTTCTTGTCTCTAGTTATTCCTTGTTTCGCTAGTTTAATTCTGGTTCTTGAGTCAAGTTATTATTAGTGTTAGATTCATTTGCTAGTCTCTTGTGTACTCTCCCTCACCCCTGTGCCATTCTCTCTCTCTCTCTCTCTCTCTCTCCATCTCTCTCTCTCTCTCTCTCTGTCTCCATCTCTCTCTCTCTCCCCTCACACCTGCAGCCCATTAGCTTATTAGCCCAGGTCTTTGTTACAACATTCACCCTCTCAGTATTTAAACAGTTCTCCTGCTCACACGCCTGGCTGGTCGCTCCTGTTGTGCCCAGTTATTTTCCTTTCCTCTGTCCCCTGCCGGCTTATTCCTTGAATTTATGGTTTTTGTTCTGCTCTGGCTCCCTGTGGTGTTTTGTAGCTTTAGATTTTTTTTTCATTAAAACTTTCAACAGGATCCATGCTCCCAGCTCATGTCTGCGTTTTGCTCCATCCTAAAACTCACACACCATGACACCTGTAATAATACAAAGCCATAAACTTCTACAATGTTGTACTGTTGTCTCATGTTTTTTGGTAATGACCATGATTTTCACAAAACATTCCAGGGAGCAAGTGCTCTGACTTGAAACTTACAGAACTTGTCTTTATAATTTTTGTCACTAAATGTGAAAGTGGGATGGTCTTAGGGGAAGCAGAGTTACTGTCCACTACTGTCCTTGGTTCCTGACATGCGCTGTGTCTCAGCCAGCCAGCAAAATGATGCTACTGTCATGTAGCCTGGACTGTTTTGTTCTAAGAGAATATTGAGGTTGACTGTGTCAAAAGCATCACTGAGACCTAGCCAAACCAGAACAGACACAAGTCCATCACTGAAGTCAAGATAATATCATTAGTCACTTTCAGCAGTGTTTCAGATGAGCTCTGAAACCTGATTAAAGCTCCTCAGACAGGTCATTACTATTTAAATGCTCACACACTTGATTGGAAAATATATTTTTTTATTTTAGATAAGAAAGGAAGATTAGATATAGATTAGATATAGATCTGTAATTTGATCAAGAGAAGGTTTCTTAAGTAAAGGCTTGTGGCACATGTCAATTTACTGATGATAGAGTAATCATTTTTAAAATGGAGGCAGTAATCACAGGGGACACTTTAAATAATTTTGTTGGGGCGAGGTCCAACATGCAAGTTAAAGGTTTAGCTGAAGCTAATATTTTTGATAACTCAGAAAGCTCAGCTACATCCAACCAGTCCAAACACAGATCAAGTTCTACAGTTGCATTCAGTTCTACAGCACTTACTGAGGATGAAGTAACGATCTACTGCAGGATGCCAACCAAATTATTTAAAATAAAATTAATTTTATTTTATTTGTAGGGCTGAAACGATTCCTCGAATGATTCGAGTACCTCGATTACTAAAATTCCTCGAGGAAAATTTACCTGCCTCGAAGCTTCGTTAATTTATGTTTTATTAGTTAGCGCACCGTGTTCCGGCCGGGACTTCATTTGCGTTGCGCGGAGCTCTCACTTCCGCCTCTGAGTTGTTGACAAAAGCTAAGTCTCAGCGGCATAAAGTCCAATCTTCAAGATTGGCCCTTGGGGATTTTATTGATTGATGATAATGCCCGACTTTTTATCGTTTTTGGGGAACCAATAAGCATCCTTAAAATGACTGGGGAATGCCTGGAGTACGGCAGCATTTCTCCTCCGGGGCTGCTGGTTGAAAGCGAACGGCGGGAAGAGCGCTGAGGTGAGCGGATAGCCTGAACAGGGCGGGCGGCTGAGTAGCTGATGCTTACCGTGTAAATGTAGCTTTACCGACGAACCGCACAATAAATTTCATATCCCGGTCTGAAGAAACGGGTGGCGGAGCGCATCGTACATGGCTGGTAGATGAGTTTCTGAGTGTGACCAGTGAAGGTGTCGTAAATATCCCGTATTGCTTCCCCCCGTGTTCGTCCCCCGGTCTAACGGTTCGTCAGTCCGCTGGTCTATTTCCTCCCCTCCACCCCATCTTATGTTCGTTCATTCGCCCTCTCCTCCCACTCCAGGCGGCATTTCCCGTATTTTCAAACCCAAAGCGTGACAGGTTAGGTGGCAAGGTGAGTTTAATTAATCTATTAAACTCACTGAAGATGAATACATAAACTAAAAGCTGGATTGTAGACATTTTTTATAAGCATATTTGTGAGCCTGCCTCTTTGTTATTAAATTCAATATAATTTCAGATTTTTCTATAACTTTTCTTCTGGTTAACTTAGAAAGTGAGCTATTATTGTTACAGGTTAGTTTTCTAAACTACAAAAAAGCAACTGTTAGGGATGCTCAAATATGAAAAATTGGACTGATATTGATATCTGATAGTAACACCGGTATTATGCCAGATTTACCAATATTTCATTTTATAATTTTTTTTTATCCGATTACTCGATTAATCGTAAGAATAATCGATAGATTACTCGATTACTAAAATATTAGTTTACAACAGCCCTATTTATTTGATAGGCAGCATAGCAATACTTGTACTTTTTTCTGTCATAAGAAAAAAAGATTGTGACAGTCTGGTAAAATAACATGGCCAATCATGACACAATGGGATACTGTGAATTCTACCCAGTGATCTGAGAATACCAGTGATGTGGTGCTTATGATCGATCCTAATCTTTTGAATGGCTCTTTAGCCTCTCAGGTCTAAGTTAGTGAGAGCTGTTCTGTTCTTTGTTTTTTATGACTGCTTGTTTATAATGATTTGCACATGCTGCAGTATCTATCATATCATGTAAGCATTCTGAGTGCATGTTCATTTCACTGTTTGCTTTCATCACATTTCATGGCAGCAGACATGTGCAACCTGGCTGCAATATTCTCTATTTACTTATTCTGCATTTAAAAATCTCCTAGATTGTCAGGTTTCTATTTACTCAGAAATTTATTGTATCTGTGTGTAGGGATGTTTTTTGTGTGTTTTTGTGTTTATTACTTCCTGTGATGTCTCGTTTTTTTCCCCTTGATTGCCCCAGCTTGCCCTTGTTTCCCCTGATTACCTTCCCCGTGTATTTAAACCTACCCATGTCTCTTGTTTGCATTTGATCCTAGTCTTAAGTTGAAAGTTGTAAGTCAGATGACTTTGTCAGTCCTGCTGAGTTACTACCAGTGTCAGAACTATTGCTTTTGGTCACCTGTGCTGCCTGAACCTTGTACTCTTTTGGATTTTATTAAAACCATCTAATTACACCAAACCCTGAGTTCACCAAATCTCCATCCAAACTAAACCAACAACAACCGCAAATCGTGACAGTGTAGGTAGTTTAATTGGTAGAAAGAGAAAAAAATCCTGCAAATGGAAATCATTGATTTTGTTTCTATTTGCTGTATGATTAAGTGAGTATAAAACAGACCAGTATAAAATATTTAAAACAGAAATGTGGGCTTAATGAAAAGTGTATTTAATACCTTTTTAAAGGTTGCTGATTCCAAAATGTACTTTTAATTATTTATACAGAGCATAGGATGCTTATGCTGTCAAGTGCCTTAACAAATTAATAAAGAAAATCTTACAAGTTCTAATCTGACAAAAGAAGTTTGTTAAAAAAAAAGCAGCACATTTCCTTCTCTCAATTTATTGTTTATACTCCCTGATATGTGAATGGGAAACAATATGAAAATGAAATTGATATTCTTGGCCAGATGACAGCCATTTTTCATCTCTAGCCCTAAACAAGTCCCCCAACAAGTGTGTGTGCTATCTCTCCATCTCATCCCCTCGGTCCGTCCCCCTGTTTCTTTTTCTCCAGTAAAAATTAATCACCTGTCTTCCTGTTCGTGTGTATGCATGTTTGTATGTGTGTGTGGCCAACAGGAAGCCCACAGAGGTTTTTAGCAGCTGATTTATTGCCAGGTTAATTCATAATGGCGTCCGATGATGATGAGCGGCCGCAGGAAAAAGTGTTTGTCACAGTTGTTGTTCAAGGGTGAGAGAGAAAGTAAACAGAGTTATTCTTTGATGTAAAGTAACAGAGTTGAACGTTATTAATAAAATGTTATGAATAAGAAATTCAGGAAAACCATGAAGCCTGAATGTCATTACTTTGTGGTGTAGCTTTTTTATGAGCAGATTTTTAAGTTTTGTCTGAAGGAGTCAAAGTTTAATCAATGTGAAAGAAAGGACTGCTGCGAAAAGTTAGCATTTAGCCAAGTTTAGGTTTTATTTTATTGTCATTTACCCAAATGCAACAGAATAACTAAATCTACATTAAAATTACATCAGAGACACATTATTTGATAAAGAACTAAATGCAATAATCTGATCTTTTTTTTCTGTGTTGTAGGCATTTTTTACTAAATCACATTTGGCATATCATCTTCATAATTAGATTCCTTACATTGCTCTGTGGTTGCTGTGTGTCCAGGCTTCAGGCTCTCCGGAAGGAGAAGTCAAGGGACGCTGCAAGGTCACGGCGAGGGAAAGAGAACTTTGAATTCTATGAATTAGCCAAAATGCTGCCGCTGCCCGGTGCCATCACCAGCCAGCTGGACAAGGCCTCCATCATCCGCCTCACAATCAGCTACCTGAAGATGAGGGACTTTGCCAACCAAGGGGATCCGCCATGGAACCTGCGGATCGAGGGACCCCCGCCCAACACCTCAGTGAAAGGTAGGGTTCATACTTTTAGTAATATATATGGATGGTTTACCTTTTATTTGTAAGAAATACATTAAGACCCAAGTAAGACTCCTACAAGGAAGTAGTCATCCAGTGTTTTTCTGTGTGGGTGCTTTTGGGGAGTCAGCAGAGAACACACGTGTCAGATTTAAGGGTGCTGCACTGATTGCAGTTTTCTGGCCAATCACCGATTATTGATCTTTAAAAAGCCTGACCTGCTGATTTGGACTTTGGCCAATACCAATTTTTTTTTGCCTGAAATGTTGCTAAATATAGCAAGTCACTGAGTGGCAACAGTGGGGTGACTATTGTTAACTGTAAAAATGCAGATGTCACCTGGTGGACCGGTTAGTCAGTCAAACCTCTCACTGCAGAGCAGAATTTATTTAAAATATATGGTCCATTCATATGTTTTGGATGGTTTTTTTTATCATTTTTACCCCCGTAAAACTTTTTCACACCACTTGTATTGGAGCACATGTCCCAGTAAAAATTGCCTGCATTTCTGAAACAAAGACACAGTTGTTCAAATTGTGAGTATAATCCTGTTGCTTTTTTATTTTAGAATTTAAACATTATTTCAATTGAACATCCAGAGGTTAATAAACAAAATACAAAGAGTTTCCGTCCCATTCGGTCTGCATTGCAGTGAGGACAGCCTGTCCAGAAATCACACCAAACCCAGATTTCTGGAAGGAGATTTTTTTTTTTTTAGATTGACCTCTTATGTGGTCAGGAATCTGCCTGAAACCACCATGCAGGGAAGGTGATGTATGTATGGCACCAATAATACTTTTTGCATTTTCAACACATACCAAGAATATTGTAGGAAGAATATTCCAAACCGCCGTCTTTTAGTGGAGCCCATTTTAGTAAAACTTGGATAATTTCCTCACTAAAAATGTAGAAGTGTGTGCTATATTAGAATTATAAATGAACTGTTATTAATCTTCACAGCAAAAGCACACACACACACATCCTTGTGCTTCTATACAATCAAAGAGTTTGTATTGATTTTCATTCATTTTACTCACACTGGTGAGTAACTGCATTAATGCCTAACCCAGACATTATTCCTAACCCTATACTAGTCTATTCCTTAATCTCATTCACACCTAACTAGTAGTGTGCAGTTGAACGGCAAAAACAGTGAGAACCAGGAAAATGTCCACACTTTGCACAAATGACCAGCCTGTGATAAATACTGTGAAAGTTGTCCTTTACACACGCACCCACCCACACACACACACACACACACGCACGCACGCAGACACACATATACACACATCTTTTCATAAAGCATGTATTTTTGTAGAAAAATCAAAGTAACTTGATTTCAGATTGAAAAAATGAAGCTTACATTTCTTGTGTGTCAGTCTCTGACTTTGTCCTCCATGTCATTTTCATTACGGCCTGTTTGTCTTTACATAAACCTCATTCTTATGAGGCTGAACATACAGGAAGATGTGAAAGGTTTACTGCATGTGTCGCTGCTGTGACTGCTTGGTGCTTTCAGCAGCTATCACACAACAATGAAACATTGTAGAAACACACACTCGCATAGACAGCCAGCCTCTGCACTAAGTGATTTTCTATGAAGAGAACATTAAGCTTTGATGAATTTCTGCCTGGAGTACCAGAATATACACAGCCCTTTTGAATCTAAGTGGAATTTGCCTTTGGAATTGGTCCTTTGTGCAACACACTTAGAGTAGAAATGGGGTATTTGCTTTAAAAAGGGCTTTTGGACTTGTGGGGATGACCTGTGAATGAAAGCTCAATGTCTGAAGTTTCTGGTGTAGAGTGTGGGAATTTAAAGGTGGAATATGTACTAGAACATGATTTCAGTCTATGGGTGATGAGATTAGTGTCTGTGTTTGTGATGTGTGTATTACATTTGTGTAGAGGTATTTCCACACACGTGTTCGTCCCATAGATGATCAGACACACACTCCTACTCTAGTACCAGATGGCAGCATTGTTGTCAGTGCTTTGAAGAAGCACATGCATTTTAATGAACACAACAGACAGGCAAATACTAAATGTGTGTGTGTGTGTGTGTGTGTGTGTGTGTGTGTCTGCTACATGTAGATTGACACAATTTGGACAGATGGTCTAGTTCATGAAGTTGCACTATTTGTGTAAACTTTTGCCTCTGGTTTGCATGTGCTGTCTACGTCTCCACTCCGTTCACAGAGCTAATAGCTTGATCCAGATTAGAAAATTGAAACATCAAGTCCAGCAAATGTGAGGAATGTGCGTCTGTCTATATATCAGGTCACAGTTGTCCCCTAAACACACCTAAACACACCCCAGAACCGCAGAACCTGGCTGTAGAATGGAGGCTCCATATTTAGGGTTATTCCATGTGCTTGTTTCTAGTGCACAGCTACAGCTTACAAAGGCATTTTGGTGACTGATCCATTTAACCAACTCACCAGGTTCCAGGGAGAAAGTCAAGCATAATTTAATGTTAAAACATATTTAATTTTTTTCACTATCACATGCTGTCTAAACAGTTGCGTTGTAGTATATCTGAGTGAAAACTAGATGGTGGTGCCTGTGTACTGTTTGTGTCTTTGATTCCTATCGGGGTGCTGCCTCCATCGTCAGGATGAACATGGAGTCGGCTGGAGATTCCTCAATGCAATGAGGACAGATGTGATGTAAGCCATTATCTGCTGAAAAATTTTACACTTAAAAGCTGAGTTATTCCTCCTGTGCTGAACCAAACAGTAGGAATAGCTGATTTTACACACAGTTTAAATAATTTATTTCCAAGTTACAGAAATGAGTTGCAGAACAGTTATGATCACACTGGAAGTGATGGTCAATACTACCTTTTGTGATGTTCCTGTCGTCTTTTTGTAAAGCCAGCATCAGATTTTATTTCAAAATACACAGATTTATTTAACACAATCTGAACCTCAAGCCACGTTGGCCTTTGGTTCTGGCTGAAATTCCTATAAACACCCAGAATTCTCAACAATTTTGACCTTATATCACAATATACTTTATTTAAATACAATATGTGGTAACAACATTTGTACAGATAATTATTTTTTAAGCGTCAAAGATATAAAATCAGATCTTCCTTTGATTGAAGGAAGAACTGGAGGCTTGTAATTTCAGTCTCCAGTGTAGCAGCAGAGCACGGATTACAGCTTGGATCCGAAAATTGGGCCTAGTTGGGGCAAAATGATGTGCTTGATGGTCAGGCCGGGTAAGACTTGAACTTCTGTGTATGTTTAATTACAGTATAGACAGAACAGTCTATACTGTATATAGAGCAATAGAGGAGGAGGCAGCTTACTTTGTTGATGAAAGAAAGAAAAAGGTTCAGAAGTTAACAAGCCCAGTGCACCTCACAATAAACGCATACGCGGTCCTGTCCTGCTCCGCTCCTATCAGTCACATCCTAGACGAATGCAAGTGACAAAATGAAGCAGAAAGATGTTATACAAAACCTAAAAAGAGGAGAACTTAAACTCCTTACCCAATGGAACTATAAAAACGAAAACAGCAAAGGTTAGTTACAATAATATGTTGTTTAATTCAGCGTCAGACCTCTTATTAAAGTTGATCAATCGGGTTGGATTAGACACAATGAATATGGACTCGGTCCACAGTGGGTTGGATTTTTCAGCCAATCTAAACTCTAGTGCAGATTTAACCTACAGATAATATATATATATATATATATATATATATATATATATATATATATATATATATATATATATATAAGAACATTCCCTTCTCACCCTCCGCCGGTGGTCTCTCTCTCTTTCATCCTCTGAGCTCGGGTCCTCTACCAGAGGCCTGGGAGCTTGAGGGTTCTGCGCAGTATCTTGGCTGTGCCTAGAACTGCACATTTCTGGACTGAGATGTCTGATGTTGTTCCTGGGATCTGTTTGAGCCACTGCTCCAGTTTGGGGGTGACTGCCCTGAGGGCCCCGATGACCACAGGCACCACTGTGGTCTTCACCTTCCAGGCCTTCTCCAGTTCCTCTCTTAGGCCCTGGTATTTCTCCAGTTTCTCGTGCTCCTTTTTCCTGATGTTGTGGTCACTTGGTATTGCTACATCCACCACAACGGCTTTCCTCTGTTCTTTATCCACCACCACAATGTCCGGTTGGTTCGCCATTACCATCTTGTCTGTCTGGATCTGGAAGTCCCACAGGATCTTAGCTCGGTCATTCTCCACCACCTTTGGGGGTGTTCCCCACTTTGATCTCGGGGCTTCCAGTCCATATTCTGCACAGATGTTCCTGTACACTATGCCCGCCACTTGGTTATGTCGTTCCATGTACGCTTTCCCTGCCAGCATCTTGCACCCTGCTGTTATGTCCTGGACTGTCTCAGAGGCCTCCTTGCACAACCTACACCTTGGGTCTTGTCTGGTGTGGTAGATCTGAGCCTCTATTGCTCTGGTGTTTAGGGCCTGTTCCTGTGCAGCCAGGATGAGGGCCTCTGTGCTGTCCTTGAGTCCAGCTTTCTCCAGCCATTGAGATATATATATATATATATATATATATATATATATATATATATATATATATATATGTAATATGTATGTAAAATGTATTGTATGTGTTATATGTATTTTTTTATGAATTCTGACAGAGATGCAACTCAAAATAGACTAAAATCTGACCATTCTTTAGGCTGATTTCTTCAACACATCAGTAATGCCAGCAGTCCATTTAGCCAGCAAGACAGAACAAGACTTTCAGAAGAAAGATAGAAGTCTGAATGGAATATTCTTTTTAAAACTTGCTTCTAAATATGTTGAATTTGAAATTGTTGGCAGCGTTTCTAAGTTTTATGCATAGAAACTGCTTTGTGAATTGCTAACTGTGCTAACCAAACTAATTCCAACTTTGTTTTCACACTTTATTTTCCCATTGAGTTTTCCAGTCTTAACAGCATAGGTTGTTACTTTCTCCTCTTTTTTCTCTTCATTTTCATCCTCTTTCACTCCTTCCTATCCTCCACCCCTTTTGCTTTCTCCTCTCCGATTGACCTTTGCAGTAATTGACCCATCAGTTGCTCTTCTCCAGTTTAGCGTTGGAGGTTTTGACATCCTGTCAAAGGATCTCCACATCTGCTACAGGACTCTACACAAACAACCGTGACCTTTGAAGCATCCTGACTCTGACTCCGTGTGTGTGCGTATGCTAGCATGAGTGCACATAATGGTGTTTGTGTGTTTATAGTACTGACCACTCACCAGTTAAAGTGTCTGAATTTTGATTAGTCTGTTTGTGTGGAGTTTTATGGCTGGCTTTACGCTTCCACATATGCATGCAGTCTGTTTGTCCAACAGTGTGTGTGATTGGGTTTTGGCTTCTGGGAGGTGTCTGACAGTCTGTTATATCGGTGTGTGTTTGTGTGTGTGTGTGTGTCTCTGTCTGCACATGTGTGTCTTCACCACCACACCACCATCTCTCCAACACCCACCCCGCAGCCCCCAACACCTGGCTATTCATTATGCATGCAGAGAGGAGCAGACATCGAAATGCCACACTTCATGAGTCTAGAGTCAACACACACACATTCACACCCATGCACACACACACACACGCATGCACACAAGGACTCTCTGACCCACATGCCAAGAGTTTCTAAAGTGAAACACTAGCATGCTTTGTGCATGTTTCATTCATGCAAATACAAACTAGTGGTGAAGATATTAAGAACACTGATCTGTAACCTAAAACCTGAATGCACACATTTTATGACAACTATTCAGTTTCAACAGTTGTAGAAACAAGTGTCTTTTTGTTATTAATATTCAATTCAAAATATTTCTTTCAATTATATAAAACTAGGTTAAAAATATGGTTTCAGCAGTCAAGGCTTTGACTAACGGCCTCGGTGGACAGTTTGTATAATCAGGATGTTTATTTATTTCTGCTGCACTGTAAGCTTTCTTTGCATATGCATGTTTTAACTATAAACCGTCCTGATGTTGCCTGTCTTAGGTAGAACACTATAGCAAAAATATCTAATAAATCTCAAATCATAGCACTTTGCAGCATTGATTTTAGTTAGAACTAAAAATGGAGAAGCCATAGAGTTTAGATTTATGGGGTGAGCCTGACCGGAACCCAGCATGAATTATATTCTTGATGATCCGGTTCGGTTGGGCTCAAGATTCCGTTGCGTGTTTAATATGTCTGCAATACATACAGTATAGAGAAAGTCAAACGAGAATGCTTGATATAAAATGTTTATCTGCTTTTTATTCTATAAATAAAGGAGTACAAGGTTTAACCTGTAGAGAAAAACAAAAGTACGTAAGGTGCACAAGCTAATTAGACTGTAACAAGCCCAGTTCACTGCATGTGCACGTGGCTCCGCTCTGCTTTAGCAACAGCTGAGATAGGTTCCTGTCAGTCACACATCCCAGATGATTTTCACCTGACTCACCCTGTGGTTACAAAAGCAACAACATGGAGTTGGAAGATGTTAAACAAAAGCTAAAAACTGGAGAAATTATACTGCTTACATAAAATGGTGGTCTAAATGAAATCAGTAAAATATTCATTAAATTAATTTGTCAGGTTTACTTCAGACTTGGGCCTGTCATTAAAGTTAATCAGTCGAGTCGGATCGGCCTTGGACACAGTGCCTGTGGGCTCAGGCTGGGTCAGGTTGGATATTTTTAGGCCTGATCTAAACCCTAAAAATCAGAAAACTGTTCGAGAAGAAGAAGCATTTACTTCTACACAGGACAGTTTATAGAAATGTTTTCATCCAACCAAAAACACCAAGAAGGGCCTGAAACGTCTTTTTCCTTCCCCAGACTCAGCCTGGCCTTTGCCTTCTTACGCAATTCTGCTTGATTCCCACATTCCTTCCCAGCGCTGACTGGACTCCTCCCATTAAACTTGATATCTCTGGTTTAATTTCAACAGCGACAATCAATAAACAGGAGGATTTGTGAACAATACCAATTTTCTGCTCTTTTAAAATTGTAGTCTGCCTGTAGTTTTAGCACAAAGCCATTCAGTTCATGTTGGCCACGCTTCCAAATATTGAATTAACATTACCGGCCGCCCCGTTTCGATCAGCAGTGGAGAATGGTTGTTTAACAGTGCAGGTAACTTCCGGTAAGCTTTATAGTGCCTAACTGCTGCCTTACACATCATGGACAAACGTTAGCAATCAGCTGAGATTTAAACCCTCAAACCAGTCCACACCTCAAGGAAGCACTGGAGGGTCCAGAACCTCTGGATGAAGCAAAGCGTAGAACAAGGGGCTGGATCTTACCAGGCCAGCCCAAAAAAGAAAACAAAATGCGATTTCCCAAGTTTGTACCCTTGGTAAAAGGTTAAATGTGTTCCTGTTTGGACGAGGCCTGGTTGTGAATGACACACCAAGAACAGGGAGAAAAAAGTTCTGGCTATACCAAATAACTTAGAAGCTGCTATTGGTGTGCTCCATACAACATGTATTGGATTTAATATTATTTGACTTTGTGTATCTCCAGGTGTATCCTATCTGTGTTTACCATCCAACAATTATAACCCACCACCAGACTACTATCCAATGCAGAAATTAACCTCCAGGTCAAAAAAAGACAGAGCTGAAAGATAAAAGGGAATGAAAGAGAAGCATCAGAAGAATGAGGCCGAGTAGAAAAATGAGAGGCATAACGACAACATGGAGGAGAAAGAGAGAAAAATAAACGAGACGAGTCAATTAGAGAGACAGAGGCTATCAGTGAGGCTGAGAGACGGAGAGCGGAGCAGCAGGAGTCTGCTCTTGTTATGATCCATCTCGTCTCTTTGTACCAGCTGACGTTTTTATGATGCAGCCTGCTGGCTGGGCTAATGGCTTCCTCCATTATACTAAGGAAACACAGTGACCCCAACACCCGGATAAACACTGCGCTCACATAAGACCCCTCCCACCTCCACAACTCAGCCTGCAGCCTCTCGTCCTATAGTGATTCAGCATTATCCCTGTGAACAGCATGGAACTCTTCAAACAGGGTGAATGTAGTGAGAATGGGACACAAAATAGCAGCTCTTGATGCACCTAAAGACGCCACAGACTGAAGCCTGATGTCCAAAAATATACCACAGGAAAGAAAGCACTTACACTGCTCTGGAAGTTACTGAAACAAATATTTCTTTCAAGCAAACATACTCATGTATTTATTATAACATATATCTAAAGTATTGTTTCGATGTGCTGAAGTATTCATTATACTTCAACCAAAGCAGCAGAAGGACTTTTGAATGTTTTAAATCTTTAAAATAAAGAAAAAACCTCAAATGATTGTGCCATACCAGACTGTCATTGGTGTAAAAATAATTTCTGAGAGAAATGTAATAAATTACAAGACAAAAAACCATGATAATCAAAGCACATTGAAAAAGGAGCCATCTCTGGTCATTTTGTTTCTCATGTGAAATACTCTCACCCTTCAGAATGTCACATTTTGGGTTCTAACAAATAGCGCAGATCTGAGTTTGGAGGACAGCAGTTACAGTTTTGTGCTCCTGCACTAACTGTCAAAATATTAAAGCTGATTATTGAAAATTGAAAAAACTTTTTTGACTTCAGAGTATATTAAAAAACAGTGCTAAACTTCATGATATTGTTGCTTGTGTAGTATTTAAGTATATTTATATTTTAAAAAATGGTCGAAACGTATTAGATCACATAAGTATCTCTCAAAATATAATCAAGCGTTACAAAACTAGAGTTTTTAATTTTATTTTAAAAAATGGCATATTTGAAATTTTTCATACCAATTTTTAATATTCAATTGGCAAAATGTTGTTTGGATTACATCAATCAAACACTTGTATCTGTTAGGTGTTTTTTTAAAGTCTCTGTTGGTGTTTCATTGAGGAGCAGTTAGTCTTTGAGATGCCAAGGCTTCCTTCCACTCCTTTTAGCTCGACCTACATTCTCTGTCAGATTCAAGTTGAGATGCTTGTTGGGTCACTGCAACATGTTAATATTATTTCATATTTTGCAGTGTTAAATAACAATAACACTGTTATGTAATTAAACATATTTAATGTGTTTAATTTACCAACACAAGCAATGTGTTGATAAATTAAACAGATTACTAGAGCCTTAAATCTGAGAGGATACAAATTTGAATAAAATGAAAATTGTTCTTTTTGTGTATTAAGTCCCATCTGAAACCTTTCACAAATATTGTTTTAAACTTTAATGCAAAACGGACTTTTGAGCTTCACATCATGTCATGATGTTAATCCCTCACCAAGACCTGAAGTGTTGCTTCGATTCTTTCATCATAGGAACCACTGCCGAGTCCAAAGGAGGGCTGTCAGTGTAAAACCGCTTACATGAGAATAATTATTGTGATGACCTGCTTAAAATCAGAGTGTCAGAAAGAGCAGGAGCTTCTTAAAGAGACAGAGGCCCAATTTTAAGACATCAAATTACAAAGTCAGATTCCTTTGAAGTCATGTTTGATATGTACAGCATTTTTATAACAGAAAGTAACAGTTATCTGACTGTGCTTTAACATGATAATATGTGCCTGGAAAATACATAATACTGCCCATTTAAACAAATTTGTTTTATAAGTTAGAATATTCCAAAATAGTGGTATTAGGTTTTTGGAATTAATCTTTAAATGTGATCATTGAACTCCAAAATACTGCAATAGTATTAGAAAACACACCTAAAAACTAAGTTAAGCCCTGCACTGATGGGGTGTACATCTTGGGTACATCTTGGGTGGTGCATGGAGTGGAGGTGGAGCATAGACCACAGACAGCTGTCTGAGGTTTGACTCCTGATTCTGGGACCTCTGCTTCCCTCTTCTCTTTTTATACATTTTCATGTCAAATACTTCAAATAAATTCCACTGTTGCCACAGAAACCTTTTTAAACAAATGTACATGTCTTGGCAAAATGATGCTTTGAAATGATGACCTCTGGGAGTAAGAGAAGCTAAATGGCACATTGTTGCAGATTTGTGGCCGAACATCTCAGAATGATCTTCATCTAACAGCTTGTTCCTGCTTGTGCATGCTAACAAGTATCTCCCTCCAGCTGTTAAATTCACTATATTGGCCATATAACAGCAGTATTATGTTCCCTTGGCTGTCTCATACAACATAACGCAGCTCTCCTCTTTAACTGCAGCGCAGTAGGGGTGAGCCAAAGCATTTGAAACTCCAATTCAGATTACACCATGTGCACACTGTATGATAATGGTTAATTCTTTCTCATTCCCCCCTTTACTGTCACTTCAGTCCTTTACCCACAAATCTCATCTTAAACCTAAAAACGCAACTAGCTGGGGATCTGCGGCTTCTCTGTGTTATAAGCTTATGAATGGCGGCTTCAGCTCTTCTGCTGCAGGAACCTGTGGTGCCGTCACTGGCCCTCAGCTATGCACTGCGTGGTTCTGCAGCGCAGATGTCACTTCATCTAGCTAAAACTACCAGCCATGCATGCTCAAACTTAATAAACAAAGTAATTTGTCCAGCTGCAAGTGTGAGATGTTTAGATTCCCCAGTTGCAGTGTAAGGAAAAATGGAATGACAGAGGAAGAGGGAAACAGCAGTAATTATAAAACTAATTACTAAATGCTGATGATGCCCATAGGCTTTGCATAACTAAATTTAGACGAGGAAATTGCTTTCGGCTGCCGACGGGGCTGCTGGGTGTTTTGCTCATCTCATTTTTTTCCTTAATTCTTTCCTCGTTCTTCCTGCATGCTGTCACAGACTGGCACAGCCAAAAAGAACATAATCACTATGGAAACAATTACTCAAACACCTTTCCCCCTATGTCTTCTATCTTTATTTTTTTTGTTGGCAAACAGAAAACCGCTCTAGGAAATATCGTTGTCTAACAATGTGTTGTAATGACAGAAATTATTGGTTCTTGTTTCTGTTTACCCCCAGAAAGCTTTGCAATCACCTAGAACACAAAGGTAGTACGAGCCGGTCCCCTTATTGAATCAGGCTGGGCTTCTCTCTGCGGGGTTGCGTATGAAAGAGATGTTTTTGTCTTATTAAGTGTCTCCAAGCATTTGTACACAACTCATATCTAAGGCTTGATTCTCAAGTGGAGTGAGATCATTCCAGGCTGTTGTAAAATAGCTTCATGGCCAAATGCAGACAGAGATAGTCTGGTTTAAACCGAAACATTTCCAGGAGAGCTTTCAGACTTATATTTGTCAGATTCCACTTCTCACAGATGCATCTAGTCAGTGTAGCATAAGGGGGGAATGCCAATCAGTAAGCAAATATTTTAACCAAGACCAAATACAAAAACTTAGATTTAGTGTGAAAGGATGTGTTAAAGTTTTTGTTTTGTTGATAGAGTTGATTTTTTTTACTCTGTCAATCAGGAGTACAAAGAAACTTCTCCTGTTATTTCTACTTAAGAAGTAGCAAATCAACAGCCCAAGACCTTGTTTAATGTTTTTACCCTTTTGTCTCAAAAAGAGTTAATTGGTTAGGCCAGAAAAAAAAAAGCCCCGAGGTCAAAGTGGGGAACACCCCCAAAGGTGGTGGAGAATGACCGAGCTAAGATCCTGTGGGACTTCCAGATCCAGACAGACAAGATGGTAATGGCGAACCAACCGGACATTGTGGTGGTGGATAAAGAACAGAGGAAAGCCGTTGTGGTGGATGTAGCAATACCAAGTGACCACAACATCAGGAAAAAGGAGCACGAGAAACTGGAGAAATACCAGGGCCTAAGAGAGGAACTGGAGAAGGCCTGGAAGGTGAAGACCACAGTGGTGCCTGTGGTCATCGGGGCCCTCAGGGCAGTCACCCCCAAACTGGAGCAGTGGCTAAAACAGATCCCAGGAACAACATCAGACATTTCAGTCCAGAAATGTGCAGTTCTAGGCACAGCCAAGATACTGGAGGAGAACCCTCAAGCTCCCAGGCCTCTGGTAGAGGACCCGAGCTCAGAGGATGAAAGAGAGAGAGACCACCGGCGGAGGGTGAGAAGGGAATTTTTATATATATATATATATATATATATATATATATATATATATATATATATATATATATATATATATATATATATATATATATATATACAATTGTAAATTGTAAATTTACAATTGTAAATTTACAATTTACAATTGTAAATTTACAATTTACAATTGTAAATTTACAATTGTAAATTTACAATTTACAATTGTAAATTGTAAATGTAAGCCTAAGAAGGCATAAATCTGACATAAATTATTTTGGCAGAATATTTCTGATTTTCTTAAATATTTATAAAATAATTAATTCATAACTATACATTTTGATATCATTAATGTTAACATTATTGCCTCCACTGTTAACCCAGATGTCTGGCATTTTTTAGTTTCATGCGAGAGGACATATAGACAGACTCCATTTCAGAAACACAGAAAAATCTCTGTGTGTGCATACATACATACATACATACATACATACATACCTTTGCCATATATTTATATATTTTTTTCTTGCCATTTTTTCATGTTTCATCCCTTTTTATTTCTTAGACCAATGTGACATTATGCAGTCCTCACTGTAAGTAGTCAATCACCTGCTCCAGTATAAAGTAGCAGAAGTTTTGACACTGAATTAAAGCCAACATGAAAAGTGTGTGTTTGACAAAGTAAAGTATTTCCAGTCAGATGTAATTGGCTTGTCGGAGCTAGCAGTGATATATGTTGGTAATTAGTTAACGGCCTTAGTTTGAGTCAAAGGGTTTTTTCACCCCGTTTTATAATTATTTTCCCCCTCCTCCCGCAGCTGTTTATGAAAAAAAAAAAAACTGGTAAACAGCAGCTGCACATACCATAAATACATAAATCTTCTGTTTATGGAATATGTGGGGCTGTAGATTCTCTTTGCATAGTAGAATATATCCTAAGAAAAAAAAATACAGTTACTATGGAAACTCTGTACATGTCCAAAAAACCATGTAAAGAAAGTCAACCTACCACTTCCCAAGCAAAAACTGTGCAGACCAAATGTTAACAGTGTTCTATTAAACACCCTATACAGTGGCTCAATAGTGCCCTCAAGTCGTCATGATTTCTGCCACTGAAATACTAACATCAGTATTTTAAAGTCTGTTCTCTGAGCTGCCAGGAGCCACTGGCTCCTGAGCTGCCAGTGGCTCAGGAGCCAGTGGAAGGACTTTAGAACTGGGTGATGCGTTCTGTATTCCTGGTTTTAGTGAGAACGCCAGCAGCATCGTTCTGGATCAGCTGCAGTCTAGAGCTGTGTGTAGTTATGGCAACTAGTCTTATTTCCTGTTATAACCTGAGCTACTGGGAGCATGTAGATATTGAATAAGAGGGGCCCCAGGATTGTCTGTCTGATTATTATCAAAGAGTACAGAAGCTCAAATAATCATTCAAAGTAGTTTAAAAAGCTTATGCCTAAAAACCCCCAGTAGATCTCATTGAGCCTTCCTTTTTGTTCTATAATCTTTATTATTATTATTATTATTATTATTATTATTATTATTATTTATTTATTTATTTTTTAATTATTATTTTAATATGGGTATGTAACACCTTACTAAAATATACTTGCACCAATAGAAGCTTTTAATTTCCCTAAATTGTCTACAAGTTTATCAGGAAACATTAAATGAAATTTTGTTTGCTGTGTTCTAGTCATCCACTCCATCTCTGCCTCACACACGCACATGGACACACACATTCAGTGCAGGTGTACACAAAGATGAGTACATACAGACTCGCACACAGTGATGCACTCTCTGATCGAAACCAATGGATTTAATGGATTTTTTACAATTCAAAAATCTAAGAGGGGAGAGTTAGAGGACACAGAGAAAGAGATGAATAGATCAGAGAGGGAGAGAATTATAAATGGCAGAGGAAGAGAGAGAGAGTGCAGCCAGGCCTGTGTTTGCTGGGGCGTGAAGCATTCAGCTGTACCACCATCTGAACGCTCGGTTAGCAGTTCAGCCGTTTCTTAATAACACTCATATCTGTTCTCTGAAATACTCCTGTTCTCCATCCCCATGTCTGCTGGCTGCCCTCCCCTCTGCCTCCATTCATTTATCCTACATCTGGATTAGTTCACCTTCCTCTCCTCTTTGCCTCATTTTCTACTTTCAAAGTAGTATCAAACTGTTAATTATCTGTTAGTATCAAACAATCACAAAGAAAACAAATCAATGACAAAAACTTGTGTAACTGACATAAAAGAAGGGTATTATATAACATAAAGGTATTGAAGTTATAGTTTTATCACATTATTGTTAAATGAAATCTAAAGACCTAAATGCAGTTTAATCACATTGAAAGAAAGTCAGTTAGTCTTAAATGACATTGATTGTTTATGACTGGAAAACGTTTGTTTCCTGGTTAAATTACTTTTGATTACTTAGGTGAAAAATAAATATAATGTAAAAATGTATAAGATCTTTACACACTCAGTGTATTCAGTCGTTGAGTTTATGATGCTGCAGTCGCTTTTTCCCAGATAAAGTACAAAATAAATTTTTATCAACCACATTTTCACAAGTAAATGTATAAATTATTCTAAAATTGTCAGCCTGAGTTTTTATAGCTTCAGTTTTTATTTTCTAATAGCACCACATGCTTGTTTATTTCTTGACAGTGTTGAATTGAACTTTTGAGCATGATATGTTAACTGAAACAGATATCTGTATTTTCTTTTTTTCTTTTCTTCTTTTCTATTCACTTTTGTTATTGTGTACTATATTACTTTTTATATTTGTATCATGTTCGAAATAAAATTTCAAATTTCTAATTTATTTCCCTTTTTTGTCCCTGATCTTTAACACAACATATAAATATTTGCCATTACTTTCTTGCCTGTTTGCTACAAAACCTCCATGTTTCCAACAATGTTCCAGAATTTTTATCTGTTCCCAACAGTTTTGCACTTTCCTTGGGTTTTTCCTTTATTGTCTCATTACCAAACTCTTCATCCCTCCCTAGGCTTTCTTTCTCTTGTTGTATCATGTCTCTTTTGAACCAAACACAAGCTGCTGCTCAGCTAATTGCAGCTTGTGTTGACTAACTAAAGCTTTTCAGATCACTGTAATGAAGATGAAGAAAATATATATTGCTATAAGGAAAGGAGCAAAGACAGTTTTAAAGCCACTTATCCCTTTGGATCCTGATTAATTTGTCAGTGTCTTCCCGTCAGTCAAACTGTTTGAGCTGCAGTCATACTAATTGGTTTTTCAACATATTTTAAGACAGAAATGCACAAGCTGAAATGACAGTGAGGAGGTTAGTCACAGAATCTTCACTCAGTTTAATTCATGAATCAGGTCTCTGGTGCTCATGCAGAGAGGCACAATAACTGGAATAATGTTTTTTCTTTTTTTTAATCATATTTCCTGTCCTGGCATGCTATGGTAGAACTGGTTACCTACATGTGCCAGGGCAGTTTTGTGCTACAGAAAAAGACATCTGAAGATGGTAATCTAATATTATGAATTACAAAAATGAGCCAGACAGGAGGTCATCAGTAGTGTTGGGAGGGGATTGCTCTCAGGAGAAGTTGTTCTGCATATCATTCTGAAGAAGGAGATCATGGTTATATTTGCAGCTTTTTTCTACTTAATTGCGTCAGTTTCTAAATTTAAAGCAGTTGTACTCAAAGAAGTGATGAAGAAAATAATAATTTAGTCACTCTTTGCTGTTTCTCTTTTAAATGCAAGAGCAAAGAGTCATGCACTGCATGCTTTAATGCTTTAATGTGCCAAACCGATGGACAGCTAATGTGCTTGTTAGGGTTTACCCACTTTATCAATTTTGATGTTTTGCATGGAACAAAACTCCTCTGACTTTACTCTAAAAATGTGTGTTGATGGCTTTATTTGGCAGTGTAATATTCATGCCACTTGCTATTTGAAGTAATATTTGATTGAGTTTTACATTTCAACCCCCTGGGGTACAAATCCAGATAATCTGTGATTAATCCCAAACAATGTGCAAAAGGATCATAACTACACAAAGTAACATTTAAAGAATATTATTAGTTTACAGTAATGGTAAAAATATTTAAACTTAATTGTTATGTAACTTCATGATAAAATCTGTGATGTGGGGTTTCAGAGGCTCCTGAGTGCACAGACACTAACAGCCATCTTCTTGCAAACTTTGGAATGGACTCTCTGTGTGGCTCCATGACTTGTCAGCATTTTTCTAGAGTAACTGGTTCCTTTGGCGACACCTAGATGGTATGCTGCATGTTTGCAATTATGTGATCACAACACACATCTAAAAGATATGCACACACTGGTGCAGAAACAACGTTCAACAGCAATGACTCTGAGTATGAGTATTCTTATCAGTAGTTTCAGTTGATATTTCACATGTGAATAAGGTAAGCATCAAAACCTGTTTGAGGCTGATACAATTATCAGGCCCAAGATGAAAAATATCCTCAGTCACCCTAGACCCTTGGAGCGCCAACCCGCCTAGAAACATACACTATGTTGCTAAAAGTACTGGCTCACCTGCTTGTCTCACATATGAGTTTATCTGTCCATAGGGTTCAGTATGAGGGGCCGTTTAGGACAAAATTTACGTTTTGTCTCTCACACTACCAAAAACTCTCGCACACTCAAAAAAATTACGTTTTGTCTCTCACACACTACCAAAAACTCTCGCATACTCCAAAAAAATAGCCTCGCACACTCAAAAAAATTACGTTTTGTCTCTCACACACTACCAAAAACTCTCGCATACTCCAAAAAAATAGCCACGCACACACAAACGTTAACTTTCTCGCTCACATACACCACTACCAGCTCGCTCACATACACTACCAGCTCGCGCACATACACACAAACGTTAACTTTCTCGCTCACATACACTACTAACAGCTCGCACATTCACAAACGTTAACTTTCTCGCACACATACACTACTAACAGCTCGCACACATACACACAAACGTTAACTTTCTCGCTCACATACACCAGTACCAGCTCGCTCACATACACTACCAGCTCGCGCACACACACACAAACGTTAACTTTCTCGCTCACATACACTAACAGCTCGCACATTCACAAACGTTAACTGTCTCGCTCACATACACTACTAACAGCTCGCACATTCACAAACGTTCACTGTCTCGCACACATACACTAACAGCTCGCACATTCACAAACGTTAACTTTCTCGCACACATACACTGCTACCAGCTCGCGCACATACACACAAACGTTAACTTTCTCGCTCACATACACCAGTACCAGCTCGCTCACATACACTACCAGCTCGCGCACATACACACAAACGTTAACTTTCTCGCTCACATACACTAACAGCTCGCACATTCACAAACGTTAACTGTCTCGCTCACATACACTACTAACAGCTCGCACATTCACAAACGTTAACTGTCTCGCACACATACACTACTAACAGCTCGCACATTCACAAACGTTAACTTTCTCGCTCACATACACTACTAACAGCTCGCACACACACACAGAGACGTTTATCTCTCACATACACAAGACTAAAGTTGAACACACACACACAGTACTAAGACTCGTTTTTTGAATGTGTGAGAGCGAGACTTTTTTTGAATGTGTGAGAGTTGTCACGGAAGAGGCGGGGCATAATTTTTGGATCAAACTGCGCATGCGTAGATCCTAAACTATAATTTTCCATTTTTGACTCACTGTATGTTGTATTACTTAGTATATTTGTGTTTTTAAATATATATAAATATATTGAAACTATCTTTCAATAGCTACCTTATATTAAACTATGTTAAGGACAAATGTCAAACATAGTGCAAATATTTTGAAAACAAAGTAAAAGATCTTGCAGGTATATTAATCTCCTTCCTCCTTCATCAGAAATGAAAAATTATAAATGCACACTATGTGTTGGGAACCTGTGTTTGTTGACTGACTTTTATTTGTCAGGCTTACGAGACAAAAGCTGAAAAAAGATCGATTTTCTTCGCTTTCAAAATAACACAAAACAGCGAAAAAAGACCTCCACACCGGACCTCGTTTATTTATGTATGTATTTTTATTTTGATAGCTGCCGATTAAACTGAAAGTTACACATTGATATGATCATATGAGTAGTTTTTACCGAGAAATCGATCAGAAGCGCCGTGAAAATGGTCAGATTCACCGGATCCGCGTCTCTGGCTGCAATGCGCGCTCCCGTCACAGGGGGAACAGATTTTCACGGGGGAACAGAATTTCTCACAAGACCTCTTAATAATTCCTGTAATGCTGGCACCCAGTGGACAGATTGTACTACAGCAATTTTGCTATTTTTAATCAATCAATCAGATTCATTTATTTCTATAGCACATTTAATCTACAAGAAAATTAAACGTTCTATATATATTTAAAATATATATAGCACAAATATACTAAGTAATAGAACATACAGTGAGTCAACAATCGAAACTTAAGGTTTAGGATCTACGCATGCGCAGTTTGATCCAAAAATTATGCCCCGCCTCTTCCGTGACAACTCTCACACATTCAAAAAAGTCTCGCTCTCACACATTCAAAAAGAGTTTCGCTCTCACACATTCAAAAAAAGTCTCGCTCTCACACATTCAAAAAACGAGTCTTAGTACTGTGTGTGTGTGTGTGTTCAACTTTAGTCTTGTGTATGTGAGAGATAAACGTCTGTGTGTGTGTGTGTGTGTGTGTGTGTGCGAGCTGGTAGCAGTGTATGTGAGCGAGACAGTTAACGTTTGTGAATGTGCGAGCTGTTAGTGTATGTGTGCGAGAAAGTTAACGTTTGTGAATGTGCGAGCTGTTAGTGTATGTGTGCGAGAAAGTTAACGTTTGTGAATGTGCGAGCTGTGCGAGAAAGTTAACGTTTGTGAATGTGCGAGCTGTGCGAGAAAGTTAACGTTTGTGAATGTGCGAGCTGTTAGTAGTGTATGTGTGCGAGAAAGTTAACGTTTGTGTGTGTGTGACATTTTAGTATTTTTTTAGTGTGCGTGGCTATTTTTTTGGAGTGTGCGAGAGTTTCTGGTAGTGTGTGAGAGACAAAACGTAATTTTTTTGAGTATGCGAGGCTACTTTTTTGGAGTGTGCGAGAGTTTCTGGTAGTGTGTGAGAGACAAAACGTAATTTTTGGAGTGTGCGAGAGTTTCTGGTAGTGTGTGAGAGACGAAACGTAATTTTTTTGAGTATGCGAGGCTACTTTTTTGGAGTATGCGAGACTTTTTGGTAGTGTGTGAGAGACGAAACGTAATTTTTTTGAGTATGCGAGGCTACTTTTTTGGAGTATGCGAGACTTTTTGGTAGTGTGTGAGAGACAAAACGTAAATTTTGTCCTAAACGGCCCCTCATAGTTCAGTATGAACATTGGTTCACCTACATGGGCTAATAAGTCAGCATTCTGGTAAAGGAGGTGTTTTCACTGTCCACAAGAATACACAAGAAATTTTCACTGTGGAGCTCATTACCAACAAGAAGTGTCTAGGATCCCCTACAACTCTGTTTCTGTGTGGACATCTGGTGAAAAACATTCCCATTTTAGACAAAACATTACTAGAGGCCTAAAATGCAGTCTGCCATCAGAACTGGTTTTTCTGATGTAGGCTGGAGTTTGAAGCAGTCAACTGCACAAATAATTCTACACGTTCCTTTTCAGAAGGAAGATCTTTATGTGAACAGAAAGTATTTGAATCCAATTTGTCTACAACTTATGTTACAATGCACATGTGCTTCAACCAACATAGTGTTGGTTTGTTAATCCTAAAAACAGCATGGTTTGGCAACTAATTACAAGCTGGCACTGTGTGGGCTCAGTGGGGTCTTGGTGAATAAATGTGTCTATTTGTCACATAATTAATTCCCTTGCTATGCATGCAGACCTGTATGAACACACTCATCATTTATAGTCTTTCAATGGTATATCTTTTAAGACATTATTCTGTCTTTACCATTTCATGCTTTTCTGCTTGGTGCTGGACGGTCTTCTAAACCAGGGGTCTCTGCCTGTGTGACCAGGTTCCATGCTTGACCTGCAACAGCGGCTGCTCATGTGGATCAGTGAAAACCTACCTGTGTTGGGTGTGTGGCAGCTCTCAGGCGGAGCCTTGGTTCCATCTGAGTGTCTACCTGCCGTTTGTTGCTTTTTGGGTTGTGAGTGTTATAAGCTTTCTACTGTTCTCCAGGTGACAAACTCACCCATATGCACCAACACACTTCTATACACACCCACACACACATCCACTTTACCATACATCATCTTGCATCCTGCTGGAATAACACAGGTGGTTATTCCAGCAGGAATAACCACCTGTTATTCCTGCAGGTTATTCCTGGTGGTGTTATATAACCACCAGGATATAACAGGTGGTTATATCCTGCTGGAATAACCACCTGTGTTATTCCAGCAGGATGCAAGATGGTCTGTCTGAATAAAGTCAGTTTGGCCATCAGAATGCCATCTTGGGATATTGTAGAGCAAAGTTGTCCTGGTACCTGCAGGCACACAGCTTCTCAGTAGGCTATCCCCAAAAAAGGGGCGTCTCCATCTCACATTTCATTAGTTTTTTTCTTCTTCCTGTGAGAAGAAATGTTTTTGGACAAGCTAGGAATTAACTGTTTACTCCTACTTGCACGTGTAAATGGAGGCGTGTCAGGAGTCTAGTGAACTCACATGTTCATTCATTTCCACTTTCAGGATGTATAAAGGAAATGATGCTATTCAACAGGGTTTTTTGATCCATCTGTGTAGAATGGGGTAAATGACACCAGCATCAATGTTTCCCTTCCCTCTTTGTTCTTTTTCTCCCTTAAGTACATACAAGCACACACACACACACACACACACACACACACACGCACACACACGCACACAGTAAGGGTGTGTGTTTGCTATTAAAGTTATCAAGCCAGTGCATCAGTTACCAACCAACCAGTGGACAATGTGTGTGTTAGCTGTGGTGCTATCAGCACAGGGATGCAGCAAAGCTCTGCTGTACCTGATAGCATTCTTCATCTACGTTCACAAACTCCCCTCCCTTCACCAGAACACACACACGCACACACACACACACACACACACACACACACAAAGATATAACAAACTATACAACGTAAAGAGTATGAAGGATCTGAGATATTTTCTTATGTTTCTCCATCATGTACTGACTCTTCATTTCTAACTTATTTTATGCAGTGATCTGCATGTGGTCATGATTTTATGTTATCTGTGATGTTTCATTATTAATCATATAAGAAGAATGTTTAGATTGCTTGAATAAAATCCATTGAAGCAGCTGGTTTATTAATGCAGCAGTGAGGTGTTGACTATTTGTAGATGTTTATGTTTTTAATAAGGTGTATATGTGATTCGTTTATAATCCAATTGGCAACTCAGCTAAATATATACCATTGAAAAAAAATTATGGCAATAATGTACAACTGTTTGAACAATGATAGAAATTGTTTACTTCATAATTGGTTGTTTTTCTTCACGATAATGTGGAGCAAAATTATTACAGTTTATGTTGCTTAAATGTTTTTATAATATTTGTTCTGTATATTACTATAGTAATAACAACTAAAAATGTTCTTGATCAAAGTCAAAGTAGTCTTCTTCTATGTTTTTTGTTTGTTTTTTTTTTCTCCCCATGTTGCCGACCAGGAGCTGCTGCTTTTGAATGATAGTAATCTGGAAGCTTTCACTTCTCTGTTTTTTCATCCAAAACACTTGAAACTGTTTCAGTATAGCATGAGATACTGAGTCAAACTCATGGTAGAATGTTAGCTTGCTTACTGCTAATTTATCTGGCCATGTGATATTTTCATGTGGTTCAAATGAATCATGTGCTGAGAAAACTAGATTTCATTAGAACAGCATCTTTTAAATGACCAGGGTGTTAATTTACTCTCTCTGCTTTCCCGCCCTGATAGCTCAGTGCTGTTTGGAGGAAACCTGCTGCTCAGCACAGAAACATGTATATGTTCACTGTACTTTTATTGTGGATGTCATGGTAAAATTGTAAAATGTACTTAGACTGGTGAAAAGAATTTATTTTTAATGTGCAAAGCCTGGATAATGTTTTACAAGCAGTGAATTGGAAAATAGGCTATGATTTTTATTTTTTTTAAATTTGGCAACACAAGACACATGGAAGACTGGACAAGCTAATGCTTAAGTGGAACCTGATATTAATGTGTTTACTTGTGTAAGACATGCTACACATGCATAAATGAATAAGACATTCACTAGAAAATGCATTAAGAATAACATTAAATGACTCCTGCTTATAAACCATCACACTTAAGATAAAACACAGTGCATAAAAGACATAAACTAGTCATTTCAGCACTTGAATATAGAGGTGAAATAAACATAACAATAATGTGATAAAACTAAATCATAAGTCATTGTAAATTGTTTTTTTTACAATATCATTAGAATGTGTTTATTCTGATAGGAAACAGAGCAGATAGGATTGTGCTGAGAAATGGATTTGTGCAATACATTTTGTTTATCTTGGTGTGATGCAGGCTGGAGATATCTACTTTATTTACAGCAAAAAGATATTAACTGCAACCATACCAGCTGCCTTCAGTTCTGTAAGAGGAACTTTTCTTACTTATGTTTCCCCTTCTCTCAATAACCAAGGTTTTTCTCCATTTACTTTTTTGATTTCATGGCAACCATTGAAGAGTGCGTGCATGTGTGTGCACTCATGCTGCTGAGATGCGGTGCTAATCGATTAATGGCAACATGTCTGAACCAGCATCACATTAGTCAGTGTCACACTGCCGTCTGCGCACACAAAAGTGCTTATGCCTGTATGGTTGGAGGCTAGTTAAGCACGAAGGTCTGCAGGTGATTATACACCTTTCACATATGACAGAACTAGGAGATGAGAAAGAAAGTGATGTGAAATGTATGACAGAATGATGGAGAGAAAATAAAGCAAGAGACTGAAACAAATTCTATTAATAGCCTAGAAAAATAACAGCTTGTTGAATATGCGCATAGTCCAATAAAATGAACTTTTATTTCATTAATTAAGTATTCCTTTTAAAAAATAACCAAGAATTACATTTCAAATTATACCATGGCAACCAAAGTGTTGCCTTTTTTTGCAGAATGTAAAAGCAGACATAATATAGAGACAGATATTTCTAAAAAATGATGCCTTCCTATGTATGAGACGTTTCCCTATATTCACTCAATGTTTTGTATCAGATACAAAACATTGAGTTAAATTAGAACTAGTCCAGCAGTTAAAGGACATGAACCACAGAATTATTTTTGTAGTAATATTAAATATTCTGTTTTTCCATCTTATATAGAGATTAGTTTATTAGATTTTGATTAGTGTGGTTCTCTGTGGTTTACAGTCATATTGTAGCAAACATCCAGATGAGTCGTGTTTGTCAGATTAAGGGTATCTATTCAAAAAAATTAAGCAGGTATTGAACATACCTTTATAAAGCCCACTTTTCTGATTTTAAAAATTGTTTTTTATTCTAATTTTAAATGTCAGTGGTTCATTAGCTGCAAGTGGAAAATCATGATAATTAACAGAAATAATAAACATCTAAACATCCATCTGTGTGTAGTCAATCTATATAATCTGTTTCACTTAGTCATAAAGTTGCTAAAATAAACGGGCTTGTCAATAATATTCTAATTTATCGATTGGGACTGTATCAGACACATGACATGCTTACTGATGGTAAATAGAAACGACGCCTGCTCAGTCTGATGCAAAATGTTCCAATTTGTTTGATTTATAATGAGATTTTGGAACTTGTGGTTTGTAATTTTGTTGGCTCAAAGTTTCATGTAAGTATCTTAGAACCAGATAAAGGCCACATCATATAATTTATATTAAATGTTGCAACTGAATTCTGAATCATTTATTTAAAGTACCATCTTGGCAGTAGCGCTGCTGTAATGTTGCCAAGTGAAGGAAAAAAAATCCCTGCAGAAAATGGTGAACAGATGTGCAAAAAGCAGGAGCTTTAGAGGTGGTGACAGCAGGGTTGATATGTGCTTTTTTTCTTTTTTTTGGATCATATGTTGCTGTGTTTCAACACAATTATCTCTGCAAAGTGGAAGGAAGAACTCAGGTTGTTTTAAACTAACAGATATCCATTAGCAGCAATATTTTAAATAAAGGTAAATCCCTCATCTTTTCACATTATTTATAAAAGATCATGTTGTCATGATACAAACCTCTTTATTTGCTTTAGCTCTTATCTCTCCTTGTTGTAGTGATGATATTATCTATGTGTGTGAAAGCGTTAGGCTGGAGAGCGGAGGCTAAAAGTCCACTCAGTCCCACACTGAAGTGCATTTTGCTGTAATGTAGAGCACTCTTAGTTAAGTGGAAATGTCCCCTTCTGTTCATTGTATCCCAAAGGTATACTCTGCTCAGGTGGTTGAGGTCAAATGATATAAAATAATGACTGAACCCTGCAATTCTCTGTACTATTCACTTCTGTTCAGATTACTCGACTGCAGACTGGACTGTTATCCAGAACTTCAAAAGTCTGATGGTTTTCACAGAAAGAAATCCTACTAAGTTTATCGTCTAATGTCTCTGTAAAGCCATCTTAACTGCTGATACAAGGCCAGTTCAGACTCTGCACTGGCCTCTCCCCATTTTTCCTCCTCCAGGTCATCTGGTGGAACTCCAAGCTGTTCCATGCTAGTTTGAAGATATTCTGTTTCCTTTTATAGATTATAAAACTCCCTCTAGGCCTCCTCCCACCCAGGAAGTAAATAATTAGTTACAAAACTAAATATTTAATTTCTAACTAAATGTTTGTGTGAGCTAAATATTTATATTTGTACTTGTATTTAGCTCCAAATTAAATTTTGCTAACTAAATATTTTTTTTCCAGATTAAACATTTAATTTTCAAACTAAATATTTATCTTGAAGCTAATTAGAAAAAGCTAAGCTAAATATAAGCTAGATATTTAGAACCAAGCTAAATATTTAGCTCCAGATAAAAGCTGGGTTATGTTGGGTTATGTTTCTCAAGTCATGATTTTTTTTTATCATCGATTCTTTTCCTCTGGACATGTCCAGTGTGTTAGTTGAAAACAAACGATGTTCCATTTTAGCAACTGAAACACTCCTCCTCCTTCGCTCCCTGTGTCACAATGTTTTTAGATTTTAGGCTAAGCCAACACCTTTTTTTAACAATAACCGCAAAAAATGTACAGTTAACAATAGTTTTTAAAACAATGAATTTTGACAACAGATAAAGTGTCCATCAAAAGGGCCACTTAGGATCAAATAGTATAATAGAAACACTATCTCGAAGAGAGAACACCAAAGTGAAAAACAAATAAAATGTAGCATTTAAAATGAGGTTCATTTGTTAACCCAGTCCTTAGTTTGAGTGGTTTTGACTGTCCAGTTTCCTTTCCTCCTGGGAAAAATGCCATGTCTACAATGACTCTGCTAGGCTTTTCTCTCACCTCTTTTCCAGCCTTGCTTCTCTTCCAGTTCTTCTTTGTTGAACCCAACCAGAATCTGCCATTTTCAAATCCATTAATCTCTTCCTGACCCAGCTCTGTTTCCTTCCTTTTCTTCTGTCCTTTTAACTTTTCATTTTTTCGTACTTCTCCATCCCTCCTCCAAACTATCCCTACATGTTTCCCAATTTGTCTTGCATCTTTATGTAATGCTGTGCTCTGACCTGGCGCATCCTATTGCAAGGATGTTTTTGAGGACATATTATGGCAAGCTGTGAACACTTTTCCTGAGAGCTGTCTGCTGGCGATCAAACGGCCCAGGATGAGTCTTGGTGCCAAGTTTTAACAAGATCTAATAAACCTCTCTGTTATTCTGACAGTCCTCTACTTTACTTCTTTAATCTGCTCTTTTTTCACATTTCCTTGCCGTACACTTGTCAATTTCTGCCATTTGTGTTTTGTCTATTTAATGTTTCACCCTCTTGTTTTTTTTTCCTCCATTAGTGAAGCAACACAAATTTGGAAGAATTCCTAAGAATCATTGCAAATGTTTAAACCAATAAATGGTTGCACTGTGGTCAGACAGGGATTGGCATGGTCTGCATCAAGGTGTTGATGTTTATTTGATGATGGACCCAAAGTCAGTCAAAATTATCTCCCAAATATCTCCCATGCCATTCTACTGCCAACCCCTGACCTGCAAATTCAAAGCAGGTTGACTCTGTTCTTATATGCTAAATTCTGACCTGATTGTCTGAATGTTGCTGCTGAGATTGAAACTCATCAGACCAGACATTTATTAGTTATTGTTTGGTTGGTTGATGCAAACTATAACCTTGATCTCTCATTGCTATTTGACAGGATTGTCACCTGGTGTGGTCTTTTGCTGTCACCCATGGTCAGATATGTTGTACATTAAAATATGGCATTACATCTAAACAAGTGGTTATTTGTCCTGCTGTGACCTTTCTAACAATACATCCTGGTCTTTCTATTGTCCTCTGACATCAGCAAGACCGTTTTTGTCTACAAAACTCCTTGATAATGAAATATAGTTTGTTCTGGAATTTAATGAAAATTGGCCAGTGTTAATCCTGCGTGTTTTTATATGGTAAATATGTTTGATCCCAACACTATTCAAATTTCAGTTTTATTGCTGTAGTAGGGTTCTTTGTGTAACTACACATTAGGCTATAATTCATGCTAAACGAGGGTCATCCACACATATCAGATTTTGTGTCAGTGACTACAGAAACATGAGCCTCACACACTGCCTCATCTAAAGCAGTGTTTCCCCAGGCACACTGGGGCTTTAGGTGTTTCCTTGCTTCAGTCCAGGTGATTTCAATTGGCAGCTGTTTCCTGAGCTGCATTCATCTGAATCAGGTGTGTTAAAACACGAAAAGATGTAAAATATGCAGGGTTATATGCCTGGAGGACCTGGATTGGAAAACACTGATCTAAACTAATGGCAAACTCTAAGTGGGCAGTTATTCTACAATATGCAGCAGTTCGTCTTCAGCAATTACATTTATTTGATGAATTGGTATAAATGTACTTTTTGAACTCATTTTTGGTAAACATTTCAGGTTATAGGAGGCTAAATGAACAGAATAGTTAAAGGGCAATGCATAAGTGGTCTCGTGGTTTAACATTGTCATTTTAAAATTATTCACCTTTTTGGCTACTTTATTTAAAGATCCATAAGATACACACTTTCCTTGAAATCTGACTCAGTCATGAAACATTCTGCTTTCTACCAGTGATCAGGCCCATTCAGTGAAACAGGATACGAGTTCCAGTGAGGCTCAATGGTACCTTTTGAAAACAACCTTTAAAGCTGCTATATGTAACTTTTATATATTTTTTTCACGTATTTAAGTTTATTTGTGTTGCATATTTCAGCAACAAGGAAGATCAAAGTGCTTTACATCATAAAAAAGACAAAAATATAAAGTCAAAGAACACAGTCGGCAATTGAAACATTAGCTTTTATTTGTTAAAACTCTCAATATGTAAAAAAAAAAATAAAATAAAATACTCACTACGTGATGACAGATAATATGACAGATAATCTGTGAAAAGATGGAGCTCCTCCACCACCTCCTCCCAGTGCAGCTGTTGCTGTCTGAAGAAATGCACAGCTCTTCTAAATACCACATGTACAGTGGGCCCTGCTGTCAGCGGGTCAGAGACCACACCTGCACTCAAACCGCTGAAATCCACCAACACTTGGTCCACCTTTTAAACTGTCTAACAAATAATCTGTTATATTCTAATGGATATATTTATCTCTCCCTCCCTCCTTCCACTGGGGTCATGAGAGGTGCTGGTGCCTATCTCCAGCTATCAACGGGCAAGAGGCAGGGTCACCCTGGACATTTATATTCTTTATATTTTTAATATATATACATATTTTTTATTGAGGTTTTTATATTCAAATGATTATAGTTTTATATTTTGATTGAATAATATGAAAAAAAAATCGACATACCCCTAAAACTGTTTTCCCGGTCTCCATAGAAACATTATTCTCAACCTTTGTACGTGACAGAGGCTAACAGAACCGCAGACTGCATTTCCATTGTTCTGTTAAAGGAACAGATTGAAGAACGTCACATTCTCCATCCCACAAACAATAAAAGCATACGTCCTAAATCAACAGTGGTTTTAGGGCACGCACACACACACACACACACACACACACACACACACACACACACACACACACACACACACACACACACACACACACACACACACACGCTGAGTTCTACAGTGGAGTTATTATATGTGGTGACAGTGTGACAGAGAATAATGAAGACATGTGGCCTTATTCACCTCTGTGTCTGGTAAATTAATGACCAACAGGTTCACTTTAAACTCCTGCAGCTCACTGTGCCTCGTGTTAAAGTCCAGACAAATTAAGAGCAGATTAACACTGAAGAGAATAGAAGTATGCCTGCTCCCTTCATTTGTTCTGCCTGGCACAGTCAGAAAGTCATTCTTAATTAGCTTTTTGTCAGACTAAAATGCTCTAATGGTTAGCATCCAAAACTAATACTTATACAAAGGTTTCTATATTAATTATTATATTTTAAAAGTAAGATAACTGATTCACTACTCAGATCATGGGATGCACGGAGAAACAGCTAAAGACTACATTCCAGATAATTGCAGATGTTTTTTTTTTTCAGATATAACATTAATATCTTCACATGTATGCTAACTCAAGTTAAAATCTCAAATAGCAATATTAAAATGAGAAACTAACCTAATGTCGATTTATAGCTCTACAACACTAAAGCTAGAATTAGTATTGTTTTTTGCAATAATCTACAGTTTTCTATTTTTTATTTCAGTAAAAGCACTCTGACATTTCAGTCAAACGTCTGCTACTTAGTGTGTGTGTGTGTGTGTGTGTGTGTGTGCGTGTGTGTGTGTGTGTGTGTGTGTGTGTTTGCATGTGTGTGTATGTGTGTCCTACATCTCCTAGGAGACAGTTCAATGAACTGATGTCCCAAAGTTTGATGTTCCACAACATAACACTTCTGATTAAAATCTAAAGAACCGGAAAAAAAAGTTCAGAACATTTCTCTTTGCTGGATTCTGTAAGTTTTAAGCTGAACTACAACTTTCAAAAAAGTGGAGAAGACGTAAAAGAGAGGCATGATCCAACTAATGAAATATTTCTTAAATTGCATATTTTAAAATTTTATGATTTAGTAAAGCTCAGGGCAACTTACAATAAACTCCTTTCAAGGTGTAAACAGATGTGATTCAAAATAATAATAATAAAAAAAAAAAAAACAACTATAAACTAAAAGAGAGATGTTTGTTTAAGAAAGTAAAGATCAGGACAAATATGGGAAAGCATTGTGCTGCAGTTAGTGGAATTTATATGTGGAATATTTGTGAGGAGGTGAAACTGTTTTTTTATTCTTTGAATTAAAGGATTGTATAAAAATCATTTGCTAAACAAATACAGAAGGTTTTGATTAGGATTGCTTGTTTATTTTCTATTATGGTTTGGTCTACAGACTGCAGGAATAACTTGGAGATATGTTTTACAAACTTGTAGGAAAGATTCTGTTTTGATTTTGATAATGTAGGCACAAAAGAAATGAAGGTAGTACAGGTTTATACTTTTACCTATACACTTTTTCCATTCTACACTTTGTGTTCTAGCCATTCATAGGAATTTAAATATTGTTTATAATCCTTTCTGGATTATTAGTTTTTCTCATGTTTGCCATAGAGGTGTGCCAATCAATGGGCCACCAGTCACAATTGGCCGATTAACGTGAAAAAGTGTATGATAGGTGATCGCCAATCATTGTCTCTTGTTGCTGATCACCAAAACGATCACATTTATCTCACTTCGTAGCCTGCACAGCTGATCTCCTCTTTCCTTCACACTGCGCAAGCGCGCAGCAGCAAATCCGGTCGTATGGAACTGAAACACTCTGAGAGTGTTGCGGTGTTGCGGCGTAAAATTACCTCGTGGTGAACCACGTCAAAATGCATCAATTCAACGAATCTAATATGGCTTTTAAAAATGTGAAAAATGACTGAAATAATAAAAAAATTAATAAATCCTGAATGACATTTGTTGATTTTACACCATTCCTTTATCTTTCGAAAACACACTTAGCATCAATACATAGATACTTCCGAAGAGGACAGATTATACTATATAGTCTCCAGGAAATATGAAGCTTGATACCAAACTTAAAATATTCAAATAAATCACACATAACATGACAATAGTTGTAATTAGAAGAAGAAATCATCTTTTTTTCTTTCAGGATTTTTAGTTTTAGCTCAATTTATCAAAAGTGAGCTAACATAAAACCACTACAACATTGCATATTAGATTTAGATTTAAAAAGATAGTGTGTGCCAAAAAGAATATTTTCAATAGGGAAAAAAAAACAGTTTTAATTGTACATAAGCAATGCTTTGCTGTGGGTCAGACCTCGTCATCCTCCCCCTGTATCACACAGGATTAATAAACCCACCCCTCCATACTAGCAAGGAGGATGAAAGATGGAGTTTGGACTGTAAAGCAGGAGAAATGAAAGAAATGATCCAAATTCATTGGATTTGGATGTAAAAACAGGAAAATATGTCTCAAAACAAAACACATGTCAGATGAAGTAGAGGACAAACCCCCAAACATTTTTAAGGGGGAAGAAAATTGTGGTGAACAAGCAGGAAGTTGTGTTCAGCTCAGGCAGGTGGACTCATGTTAATCCTAACTACTGCTGGTTCAAGTACACTCCCACTGTGGCCTTCCACCGCCTTGTTCCCTTCACGCCCAGTAGGCTGCCACTTAATTACCGTGCGTGTGTGTCTGTTCACACCCCTTTCCCTCATATTATGGTCTTCAGGCATTCCCATTGCGGGTATTCTGGGGCTTGTTCAGTTCACCACTGGGGCATTAGTGCCCCTACCTAATTACATTGTGTGTGTATGCCCCTAGAATAAATCTGACTTGTGTGTGTGTCTGTGTGTCTATGGTACAGTAGACTGGCTCCTAATTACTGTCTGCTCCTTGTATTCCCACAGTGTCAATACCTTCCTGCCTCACTGAACTGCTTTCTGTGTCTGCGTGTGTGTGTGCATGTTTGTGTGTGTGTGTGTGTGTGTGTGTGTGTGTGTGTGTGTGTGTGTGTGTGTGTGTGTGTGTGTGTGTGATGAAGGGGGATAAGCAGGATGGGTGTATGGGAAGCCAATCATGTACACTGACAAATTCAGACACCAGAGGATCTTTAAATCTCATGAGGTTTTGGATTGACAGCACAAACACCCGTCACCAAAACACTAAGAAAGAGAAACGCTTCTGTGCGGACATATCAAGCCCTCCAAGCTGAATTTACCTTCACCAGAATTAGAATCTAATTTCATGTCAGCCTTGAATATGCTGATTCAATATGATACACAGAGTAGCATATTGGCATAAAGTCAGACAAGAATCCTTTGGTTGCTGAATAAAGGTTATTCCCTAAAAACATCCTGCTGTGGAAATATAGAAGTAGACAAGATACCAGTATAACCAGAAGAAGACAGAAAAACATCTCATCATGGACACACAATCTTAAATCTGGATCTAAAAGTCTTTTCATTTTGGGTGACATAATTACACCACTGAAAAGTTGTTCAAAGGGTTTTTGCATGTTTCTGGGAGGTTGATGAAAACATTTCTCTACATGGATGAAGATGTAGAGAAATGTTTTGATAAAGGGCATCAATGGTCTGCAACTGACCATGTTACCTTTTGAGGCAGTTACCACAGTGTGTATTAAAAAATATTAAGTGATATTTGGTGTTTGAAATATGCCGTTTTAGAATGGGTCGCAAGTTGTCACAGATTTCAGCCCTTCGTGGTCTGTTGTGGGCCCTAACCCCTGTGGAATTCAGGGGTCCACTGCAATGCCTGTTACAACTTCTTTTGTGTTCTTTGTTCTTTAATCCCCTGTTCTAGAGGCACAAATTTGTGGTTTTTGACTGGTTGTGCCTTCAGGAACAACCATGTAGCTCCATGGAGGTGTAATCTCTTGGTTCTACAATTTAACATTTTGTCCCAATCCAGTTTATTTTTTTGGCTGTTTAGACTGTTGGCATCATTGTGATTAAATAACTCTTTTTCAAGGGAGACCCAGAAATGATAGGCAGTAGCATAAAACAAAAGTTACAAAACATTACATGTGAATCATATCCACAAAGACTATTCAAAAAAGAATGATAACCTTGAATATAGTTTCACATATTGCATCAGATTATGAGTTTCACTTGAGCTATTTGGTAATATGCCTTCCCCAGCAAACTAATGTCACCTAAAGAAACAACATGTTGTCACTACTTTAACTTGCAATATTCCTTCTGACCTTTTCCTAATCCATCTCAATGTTAGGCCATTGTGGTCATTTTTCTTCCACCCTGTTGTCTCTGCGCTGCTTTGCCTCAGTCTCTGTCCTCTCTTGTCCTTGACTTCAACACTTACCAGCTGGCACTCGACCAAGTGAAAAGGCAGCAAGGATGAGTGTACACACCCACCCACACACACACATGCACACACGCATGCACGCACACACACACACACACACGCACACACACACACACACACACGCACACACACATGCACACACACACACACACACACACACGCACACACCCACCCACCCACACACATGCACACATGCACGCACGCACACACACACGCACACACACACATGCACACACACACGCACACGCACACACCCACCCACCCACACACGCACACACACACACACACACCCACACACATGCACACACGCACGCACACACACACACACACACATGCACACACGCACGCACACACACACACACACACACACACCCACCCACACACATGCACACACGCACGCACACCCACCCACACACATGCACGCACGCACACACACACACACACATGCACACACGCACGCACACACACACACACATGCACACACCCACCCACCCACACACGCACACACACACACACACACACGCACACGCACACACCCACACACATGCACACACGCACGCACACACACACACACACACACGCACACACTTGTTCTTCTATACCAACTGAAGACTTTGTATTGACTTCCATTAATTTTAGTAACTACCTTTACGCCTAAACCAGACATTTTTCTTAATCCTAACCATCACTAGTCCAGCTCTTAATTCTTGAATCAGTGTTTGCTATTTGATGTGCAGGGGATCTGGTTCTCAGACGTGGTTGTGTTCAACTGTCAAGTCCTCCTCCTCCTATATCTTTATTCAGAATACAGAAGACATGCCTGAGTGTCTACTCTAATATTATGACCCTGTCAAATAGAGTTGACTTGAAATCATGCATACTTCTACTCCTGGCTTCTGGTTCTCTAACAAACCTCTGGAGGCAAGTAGCCAGAGCTGTGAGCCATAGCATAGCAGTCTCTTGAGCCTCTGATTGAACTGGTTGTTGGATTTTCATTGTTTTTTTTTACTGTAGGCCAGTAAAAAAGACTGTTTCCTTGCTAATTTGGGTCTTTTTTTTGCCATCGTGTCTTGAAGCTCTGTTGTATCTCCTCAGACTCAGGTGGTGTTAAATGTATCATATTTAATTATTTTAACTTGAGTAATACTTTGTTTTTTGGTTAGTGTGGATATGATATTAAGATTCCACATATTTTTAATGCTAAGATGGTAAAAAATCTGGACATTGGACATACATCTAGTAACCTTAAAGAAGACATCTTCATTTCATTTATACTCTTGCATGTCATAAATTAGTATTCCAGACTTAAGGTAAATTTAACCTGATGACCTTTGTTCCGAGACTGGACACAGAGACCCTGTAAAACATCTTGGTTCTGAAAAGTACCCTTACAATTAAAAAGCACAGTGGTATAGGCTTAATATTACAACTCTGTCAAATTCAGTTAGCCTAAACCAGGGGTGCCCAAAGTTGGTCCTTGAGGCCCGGCATACTGCACATTTTAATTCTCTCTCTGGTGGTATTAACAACCTTTTCAGCAAGTCAATGATCTTCTTAGGGCTTTTAAAGAAACAACCATCTTCCTTATCTGTGAATGTTTCAATGATGAGCACAAAGATTAGAATAAGGTTTGGTTGTGCAGTGTGTGATGTTCAGCCACAGCAATGGAAACACCACACATGAACCGATTTTGCTCACGGATGTTCAAATGTCAGGAAATCTCGCAAAACCTCTCAAGACCAAATGCAAGTTCAGAGTAAAGAAATATGGCCGACTGGGAAGAAGCAATGCCAATAGTCTGTGGACCATGTTTAACAGAGAAAAAACTATGGAAAAAGTCATCTCTGATGTCCACTAGGCTTTTAATACTTAAAGGAAAACATTATTAGATTATGTATTGTGTTAGAAATTGGCGAGGTGCATAGATTGCTAAGCCAGAAGTTGTCTTGTTACATGCTGGCTTGACCCAATTGTAGTGAAGAACTGGCAGTGGGTAGGAAGTTTGCTACAGTAACAGCTGGAGAGTGAAAAGCAGATTTGGAAAATAATTTGCTTTCAGAAGCAGGATGGCAAAGAGTTTATTCACTTCCAACATCACAAGAAAGCCTATGCATTATGTATGTCATTAAACTTAATGTGTGTGTTAAAGTAACTGATCGTCTAATTTTAACAGTCTGTTGTTCTTCATACAATTGATTTAGCATAATCACCTACAGCTAAGTGAAAAAAATAATAATAATAATGATTCTTGGGCCAGAATATTTATCTGTCTGTGGTTGGAGTGCTGGGCAGCAATGTGTGACTGTACCTAAATGTTCTGCTGTTTCCATCTGATGGTCTGCTTACTTTTAACTCATTACCTTGATATAGTTCATGGTCTTTCTGATGTGATGGATTTGAATCTTATTTCCTTACTATTTTCTTTCTTTGCCTTTCTGAGTTTGTAAGTATACAATGCAGACTTTTCAATTGCATGTACTCTTTGTTTCTGACCTGATAGGTTTTGATTTAGTTGCTTTATGAACAGTATTGAGTTTCTTGAATTTGCTGCACTTTTACTTTGCTTCACTTTTATTATGTATGTTGTTGGAGAGATTTCTTCAATCTTGTGTACTTGTGTCTATGTTCTCATCAGCACAACAAAGTTAAACTAATACCATCACATTTTGAAAAGTCACCTGCTTTTTCCCCCCAGTTGCTTTAACATTATCTTACTTCAATAAAGAATCTTTTTCTACATGTAATTTAGCCTATCTTTCTTAGTGTACACTCTTGAGATTACCTTCTTGATCCACTTTGACACAATGACAAATGAGAAGTTGCAGTTTAACTCAAACACTAAAATACAGTTTTGACACTTTTGTGTAAGGACACTCAGAGGGGACCCGGAAATTCAACCACACACAGGAGTATACAAAAAGGGAAAAAGTTTATTTTTTTCTTATACTGGTTTCTGCTCAGGGAGAGGTCATCAACACAGCACTGAGGAGAGAGGGGAGAAGACTGGTGATGCACGGATAAAGGAGGGGTATCTTAGAAATGTTCAGCTTAACTGACCTGTAGAGCAGAGGACGGGTGGAGCAGAGGAACAGAGGGTCCGATGACAGGGAGATGCAGGAAACCAATGGAACAGGTTCTGTGGAGGCAATGAAGATCTCCACGGGGAGATCCAAAATGCAACACCCAGGGACTTTGCCGATAAGCAGGCTGAGGTCATACACAGGAGGACAGAGAGAGCGAACTTAGCTTTGAGGGGCAGGCAATAATCGGTGGTCAAGAGGCAGAGCTTGGGTCAGGGTCCAGAAATCCAGAATAGAAGGGATCCGTGAGGGGCTTGGCAGGAGGGGTAAATCCGTGGTCAGAAGGGGGGGGGTCGAAGAAACACTGAAGGCTTGGAAGGAAACGCTGGATCTCTACTGGCTCGTGGCTGTCGATAATCTGGCAAGGAAGCAGAGGCTGAGGGGTGTTTAAGTAGGGCAAGGCCCAGGTGGAACAGGTAAGCAATCAGGCGTGGCAGGTGAACTGAATGAGTGCTTAACACAGCATGGACAGGACATGAATCATAACACTTTTGAACATCATTTTTAACCTTTTCATCCTTCTTTAACTACGTGGTCTCATCTGAGTTTTCTTGACTAACTTACCTTCTCTCATCTCGATCATTCATACTATCTGCTGGTTGTCCTAAGAGTTTTCCTTCACCATGGTTCATCACTACTTCCTACAAAGTTTGCTTACTTCTAATCCTTGCCTTTAACTTCAGAACTCATTTAATACCAGATTTATCTCAATTTAAGTCCCAATATTTTCCATGTAGGTCTGACTCTGGTCATTGTGGTGCTGTGACCTTTTGGTACAGTACTTTACTGATTTGAGTCATACTTTAAGGACAGGGTCTACTTTGCATCAATGGGTGACTTTACATTGGAGTAGACAAAATGATCATGTGTGGGGTTCCATTATGTGGTCCCTCCTTTTTATTGTCTTTATGCTTAGATCATAACAGACAACAATATAAGTAACCATAACTATGCAGATGATGCACAGTTCAGGGTTTCCCCCAGTGTATTGTAAGCCTGGCGGCCTGCCATGCTTAACTAGCCCCGCCGCCAGGCTAAGCGTTGCTTGTTTACGTTTCTAGGAAAATAATAGTAATAATAAATAAAATTAAAAAAAAAGTCTTTTTTTTTTTTTGTTTGTTTTTTTTCTTAAGGTCGGGCTGCAAGCGTCTCTGTTGCTCTTAGCATTTCACTAGCAGAGCAGATTTATTCCTAAAGGACAGGTTTATAGTTTATGCATTTAAAGCCGACAGTGTGGACCAATCACACAGCTGCCGCCTCCTTTCACTCAAACTGGACACAGGCTGAGTGACCTGTATGGATATTTACATCAACCTACTGTAAGAAATTATGATCCTTTGGAGCAAGGGCGTAGGTTCGGTCTAAGTTTTGGTGGGGACCTTGACACCCCCCCGGCAGCACAGTGAAATGCCCAAGAGCACCGAACATTTTTGAGAAGGGGGGGAAAACCACATTGGCTTAATAACCCCTCCCCCCAACCATAACCATATCATACATCTTGTGTATACAACCAGATACAGTCATACTCAGCAGATCAGTTCAAGAACACTTTACTTTTTCCTTTACAAAATTCAGCAAACGTTACAAGTAAGATCAAAAGAAATATCCTCTGGATACAGCAAACACAATTGCAGATAAGAAGAAATCAATAATAAAATAAAAAAGAAAAAATATTACATAATTAACAGACCTATTCTACCTCACATTCAGTGCTGACCTTACTAAACACCGGACTTTACAACAAATGCGTTGCGTGATAGATATCTAACTTATGGGTCCACTCACTGTACTTAAAGCCGACGTAGCGAAATAACTTCTAATGTCTGTCCTTTTCTTTTTTGGTGGCGACATGGTCTCGAGACTCAGAAGGAGACGCGTGTGCCCAGCTAGCCGCCGCCTTTTGCAGCTAATCAAAGAACGTCCGACGATTCAACTGACTCCCCCTCCCCCCACCCCCCCCGACAGCACCGTTCCGACACGGTCTCGGAGGCTCATAATAAATGTCAAACTAAGAAGCTTCCGTTCCACGCACCGCCTGTTGCTGCTAATCAAAGATCGTAGATCCACGTTCTTTGAACCAATATGGCAAAAATTGGTCGGGACTTTTTCATATCCCGTGAATATTGGTCGGGACATGTCCCTACCGTCCCTACCCAAACCTACGCCCATGCTTTGGAGAACTCTAGGTAAGAGTTTAAAACCCGCCGCGTTAGCTCTGGTTGCGCAGCTCCATGTGAACTGCAGGAATAACTTGTAGCGAATTCAGTTGCGCGTTGTGGAGTGGTGAGAATGATTTATCTTTGTGAACGAATATGCGGCGTTTACATCTCAACACGCTGCCCAGCGTGTGGCTCTATGTCTATCTGTCTTCCCTGTAAAGTTTATGTCTGTGGTCCCGGTTGGCCGGAGGGTTTGTGGATAACGAGCAGCGCTAACCTGATCATGCAGGTTCAGCCTGGTGAGGAGCTTTCACGGTCTCCTCAGAGTCACGCATCACGCTGATTTTATATTATTATTATTTTTTTTTTAGTATTATTTTTCCGGTTACACGATGCATCAAACCATATCAAATGTGTTGTCTACTTAGAGTTAATGCGCGCGGCGCACGGAGATCTGAGAAACTCGTCCCATAAACTCGACCAACCAGAATAGTTTCTGTGACGATTAAAAACTCAACAGACACGAAATGAAAGAGCTACTGAAGCAGCATTCAATTAAATCTCCCGTTTGTTGCGCATCTCCGCGCAGTGCAGCGGATTTACTCAATGTGCAGGGCCGGTCCAAGGCTGTATGAGGCCTTGAGCAGATTTTGACTTAGGGGCCCCTTTTGTTGTTAAAAATATCAGCACCTCTAACAGCTTCTGTGTTAGATTTAGTGAAATATGGGAGAAGGGAGTAGTTTAATTGGTCAGCCTAAAAAACAATAAGTTATAATGGCAGTTTACTAATTTGTATTTGTAAATTCAAAGATTAAACTCACAGCATCAGATTGTTGCTATGGTAACAAAACAATCTACCTATGAATATTGTTCTTTTAAGTTTTACAAAGTAAACTTGTCAGCTCCTTAAAATCTTGCATCTAAATGTTAAACAATTTAAAATGTTTTAACTTATGTATGCCTAAACAATTTAATCAAATTTAACAGGATTGATAATCTCAATAAACAAGTGTTACATTTGTATCTGTGGTCTGTTTTAAAATATTAGTGTTTATGGGGCCCTTGAAGCCCTTGGGGGCCTGATGGAGCCGCTGACTTAATTTAGATTAAATGGAAGTGAAAATTTGTTGATTTTAGACTAGTTGTGGGTTTAAATAGCATTTCACTGGAGATGTTTCCCCGTAACATATAATTACACAGTAATACTTTTACATTTCCTGTCAACATCTTTTAATACAAAAACATGGTGGACCGCCTCGACGCCCCGACCACTGGGCTTAGCAAGTTTACTGGGGGAAACCCTGCAGTTATATTACAATGTGTAAAAGAATATGTCAGCGTCTCATCTCTGTCTGATACAGGATTGATTCCAAAACCTTGTTATTTGTGATCAAGGCTCTCCATAATCTAGCCTGGTTTATCTCCATGACATATTCACACCCAATCAAAAGTCATTCCCAGATTCAAGTTAATCCAAACAGGTGGTCATGCATTTGGAGTCGCTGTCCCAATTCTCTGGAACAATCTACTACTAGATCTGCTGAGAACATCAGTCATTTTAAGAAACTTTTAAAGACTCACTTTTGCTCACTGTGCTTTCACTCTACTTAAAATGTATTTTCTGAATCTGCATTTGACCTGTTTTATGTTTTTGATGTTTTTTTTATATATAGTTTTACATGTATTTATGTTTACTTCTTGTGTGCTTGTTGTAAAATACAGTTGGTACAGCCATTTTTATAAAGGGATCAGACCTGAACTAGAAACACATAAGGACTGTTGTTGGTCTTTTATCACCTGGACAACATTTTCAGAATTAAATGACTTAAATTTCAGCAAAGATCCATGTTTTTATCTGTAATCAAATCGGTTACTGGAAAAGTATTTTCACTGCCTAAAAAGTCAACCAGATAGTTGCAGCTTATATGAATCAGTCTCCACAAAAACTAAAAAAGTAGATGTCACTTCTATTCTAAAGTTCTTAATCTGACTCCCTACTTTTATTCTAATATTAGTACCTAAATGACTTAGTTCCTTTCAGTCAAGGCTTTAATCCCATTTGTTTAGAGTTTCCTTTGACTATTTGAGTCACAATTCTAAGTACATCATTAATTTTAGTCTGTAATCCAACCTTACTTCACCCTTAATATGTCACTTTAATATTCCATTTTCTGTTTCATCATGAAAAGCACAATCATTGTGGTGCATCGATAGATAGGTTTAAATTTCTTTTTTTGAAACTTTTTGGCACATTTGATTGCCAGCAGAGGGCGCTCCATCAGAATGTGGATGTACGTGGTATAAGGGGCAGGATTGTAATTTATAAATTTTTTCAGACTTTTTATTTTGAATGAAGAACTTGAGGGAAGGATAACTGTCAGGGTTGCAAGTTGTTGCTCTTTACTTTGTGCATCATGGCAGCAGCTGCACTGCCTTTGCCTTCCCCAACTTCATCTGCTTTATTTTCATTTATGATTTTCTGTCCTCCTCTGGCTTTTCTTACTGCTTACTATCATCATCTTGACCCTTTTTTTCACTTTCTCACTTGAACAGTTTGGAATAATTACCATGAAGATTTTCATTCTGGATTATTAAATATGCTGTCACATTGAGCTCCGTAGTTTGGCCTCACCAACCTTCTTGACGATTGAGGTTTTTGTTTTTTCTGCTTTTATTCAAAGTGGCTTGATTGTGCCTTAATTCAACATTATTCTGCTTCATTAACATACCACTCACCTCTACTAAAAATGTTTTCCTAGCATTTATGTCAGTGTTTTAAATGCAGTGTAATGAGATCTGCAGGGAGACGATGTGAATGGAAATTGTGCCAAGTGGAAAATGACCTCGGGGCAAAAGAAATTCTCTTCTGTTTGTTTGTTGCTTGAATTGTCTTTCTGATTTTTAAGAAAGGTCCAAAAACATTCCTTGTGTTCTGCTCCTCTCATCAGGCTCAACTTTTGTTAGTTTCCATTTCTGTACATTAACTATTTTCTTTTGTTTGTTTTGTTTTGGTGCTTCCCTGCAAAGAGATGTTAAAAGTCTGGCAGCCAAATAAAGGCCTGAGGGTGGACTTGGCTTTAAGCACTTCCAAAGGGCATTCCAGTAAACAAACATCAATGCAACTCGGTGCCTTTAATCTGCTGCTTTTGTTCTGTAATCACTTTAAGTCTGAGACTCAGCTGTACAGTTGAAACGGTTTACCTGTTAGCATGCTTCTTTTGCTTTCCACTTGTGTCCATTTTGTCATCTTTAAGAAAGAAGAGCTTTACCAGAGGGCAGATTGTTCACATGGTCATGCTCCCTTCTGGGCTGTCGAACTTCCTGTTTTTCTCAGCTGGTTCTGGTCTGAGGATCAAATTTTAAATACTATAAAGCATCATCCATGTCCCTTTCCTTTTTCCTTCGAATGAAAGGTTAAGTATGTTTAATGAAATTGCACTAAATTGCAATATGTTCTTGCAATTCTGTTTTTGGTTTGAATGTGTTGATAAAGCAGCAATTACAAAGTGGCTTTTAAGAACATTGGGTCTCCCTAATACATTTCTTCTAACTACTATGAAAGCAAGCAATAAAGAGTTGTTTAAAGAGCAGTGTTTAATGCTTTAGTCGGTCAGGATGGGACACAAGAAAGATACTTCCACACAAAACATGTTTATATCTTTGTCTTTATAAACCTTTAAAGGTCAGTTTTTAAGCTATCCTAACTACAAAACATATTTCACTCTGCACTTAACGGCTCTCCTTGTTTCCTTTCACACATATGTCAGAAGTTTTATTCAGATGTTTGTCTTGCTGGTTATCTTAATCACCTCAACAATATCACAGTGAGAACAGCTAATAGTGCTAATCTTTCATGCAATGTTAGGTTGTTCAGAGATGACCTCACTGGTTCCTTTTGTCTTGTGCTATGTGTGTTTGTCATGCTAGGCTGTATAAATGTGTGTGGGTGTGTGTGTTTGTGTGTGAGGACACATATTTGTGTGTGGATGTAGCTTTGCTCGTATCAATGTGTCTGAGTCTCACCAGTCTCCTTCTGTCCTGTCCTGTGCTTTCTCTCTTGTTGTGTGTGAACTGGTTCGTTTAGCTATCGGTACTCAGCGGAGGAGGAGTCCCAGTGCCGTTGCCTCTGAGATCTTCGAACCTCACCTGGGTAGCCACATATTACAGGTAGGAATTATTCAATGCTTAAAATTTCTTTAATTATTGTTACCGTACTTACCCAATGTAGTAAATACACAAATCCTCTAAATTCCACTTTAATTTACAGTAAGCCTATAACACTTTACAATCCTTTTAAAAATATGGTTTACCATATTATATGCAAATGTTGGGTTGATTTTATTTTACATGAAAATACTTGTGTTTTGTGTTTATTTCAAGGATTAGAGCCTTTTCAGTTCAGATTGTTGAAGATACTTTTCCTAGTTTCTCAGTATTATAAAACAACATCATAACTGCTGTAATGTGACCTTCTCTACACTTTACTACACTTTACAGCAAGAACATACAAGAAAAATACATTGTATTCTCAGTTGAAAATATTTTACTGCTACAGTCCCATTGTAAAATCAAACAAAATGCATTTTATCGTAATGTCTGATATTTGCTATTTTGGTCTACCTCCCTTATGAGTTGGTCTGTTTTTGCTTAAGGATTTGCTCCATATCCAGGTTGAAGTTTACGGGTTAGTTGTATCACTTCTCCTGAGATCAGTTTTATGCAATGACAATAAAGTGTTACTGTTATTTCCAGCACCTCACAGTATTGAGATAAACATTTAAACATTTGAGTTGTGTATTATGGAGCACTTTAACTTCCCCTCCTTTTGACTTCAAATCAGCGGCCAAGGAGAATGCCCTCAATTTAAAGAAAAACACACCTGGTTAAATGCATTCCAGTGTCAGTTTATCTAAAACCATCTGCATCATGTTTTCCTTATAGGTCATCTGGAAATAGATTTTTGATCAATATACTGATCACAGTGTTCACTGTAGAGGCACTCTGTTTAAATCAGTAGGAATGTGCGCCTCATCAGAAGTAGCTTTCTTTATCATGAACAAAGTTCATGAACTTATAAGTTCTGAAGGTTGTTTCTTATCTTTCAAATTTCCAAATGCCTCATAATTTATCTTAGTGGAACTGAATTCTTAGAGCACTTTTACTACTTGCAAGTGTTTATTATCACTTAATAAAGTAGACTTAATGAAACATATAAATGCATTTACACCAAAATCATTGTTCCAGTTTAAACTTAAGCTTAAACACAAGACACAAGAAAACCCTGAATATAGAAAAGAAATTGTGGTGGTACTCGATTAACATGTTTAATTGCATTAATTGTGGGGTCTGTAATAATTAATTACATTTTATGAACAAAACAAGCAAAATTGTATGAAAAGCTTCACTGATAGGATAACTCCTTTCACATAACTTGAACACAATAGTCTTTTCCAGCTTCCTGTCATTTCGGTTTTTGAACCCCCAGAGAACCGAGAGAAGCTTCTTCATTGTGCTTCAATGTTCTTCATGGATGTTGCTTGTGCATCACATTTACAGGAATGAACATTTTGAATTAGTTCAAATCCTTTCCCTAAAAAGGATGCTGCAACATGAACAAACTTCATGGTTTCTACAAGCACTGTGGCGAAGGATCAATGGAATGGACTTGTTTAAATGTAACTTTGTAAGTTGCAATAACTTAGTCCCCACACTGTAACTCCTCACACTTGGCTTGAATGTAATTGTGGAAATGTAGTAATGTAACAGGATAATGATCCTAAACTAGCAGAAAGTATCTTGCAAAATGATAACATTAGAAAGAGGTGTATTATAATTTTGCAATAAAAGTCCAAGTAGAACTTGACCTGAATCTTGTCTTGTCCATATGGACTTGTTTGTATCTAACAAATGCAGGTATGTAATGTATGCAGGTTTTCCTTCGTGCCAACAGACTTTACCTGCCCGCATCATTTGCTTATTTTAAAAAAGGGATTTTTACACACCAGTAATATTAAGATAGGTCTGCAGTTGATGCATTGAACTTGGTGAAATGGGATGTGCACCAATTGCACTGCACCTGCCTGTTGGCCTCAATACCTTTTATTTCCAAATTATAATGCTCATGTAACTCTTGTATCTTATTCATTTTACTTTGGGCATTGACTTAATCCCCCAAATGCTTTATTGAGAATTAATTTAAAAAGCTCAGGGTAACATGACTAAATTAAACAAATACTAGTTTCCCTCACTAACAGTGAAGATCGAGGAGTAGCAAATTTACTTTTATCAGTTTTGTTGTCCAGTGATATTTAATTCATAATGTCATCTTCTAAATCATAGACTTGTAAAACTGTACAGTCCAATAACAAAACCTTTTCAAATACTCTTTTTTTCTCACAAATTTGTCATTTGAATTATTTCCTATAATTTACTTGTCAGACACCAAATTATTCTTCATAATTATTTCATACTTTTACATTATTAGCCTGGTAATTCTTCTTAATTCAGCTTCAGATTCTACACCAAACAAGACTTCAATTATTCCTCAACATGCAGCTCTTACTGCAGCTAAGCTGGGTTATTAAATGGAATTACGAAAGTATGATAATGACTGGGTTATCATGGTTCATTCCCTGAGGTTTGTGTGTGTCTGTGTGTTTCTTGCAGCTTTAATTCCTAACATGCTCCACTCTTTATCTATTTAACATACAGCCCAAAGGCTGAGCTTTAAAGATCACAGCCAGGTTTATGCGATACCACAACTGCTCCAATCTGGCAGTGTGTGTGTGCGTGTGTGTGTGTGGCTCAATATCTTACCCTTTTTGTAAATGTGCATATATTGCTTTCTCCATTTTAAGTTATTGCTCTCTAAAAGTATGTGTACTCTGACAAGACAGACACGCACGTACACACACAAAACAGGACTGATCCATTAGGATTTTTTATGCTGTAGAAAAAGTAAACAGTTAACATTCCACATAATGCAAATTTGTGTAAATACACTTGCTCTCTTAACGAGAGCAAGAATTTAGGCACCGCAAATGGTTGCCACGGGAGACTAAAAAAAAATTCCTTAAACATGCAAGAGAGAATCAAAGCAACACCCCAGGTATGTTTTTGATGAGGAAATAACATTACAATATGATATACAACATGAATAACATTAAAACATGTTCTGTAAAACATAGCATGTGAATATGTTTGCTGAAATATCTCCAAATGAAAGGCATCATGGTGAGAGCTACAGAAGGAATGACGAGTTTAGTTTTGATTGAAACCTTTTTTCCTAACAATGATTGAAACAAAAAGTGTAATCCTTTTCTGGTCCAGTCTCTGATGTCATCCATGTTTTTGACTCAAATGGTAGAGCTGTTGCCTTGCAGCAAGAAGGTTCTGGGTTCAATTCCCGGCCTGAGGTCTTTCTGCATGGAGTTTGCATGTTCTCCCTGCGTGGGTTTTCTCAAAGGGTACTCTGGTTTCCTCCCACAGTCCAAAAACATGACTGTCAGGTTAACTGGTCTCTCCAAATTCTCCCTAGGTGTGAGTGTGTGTGTGCATGGTTGTTTGTCCTGTCTGTCTCTGTGTTGCCCTGTGACAGACTGGCGACCTGTCCAGGGTGACCCAGCCTCTCGCCCGGAACGTTAGCTGAAGATAGACATAAGCAACCCTCCCGACCCCACTAAGGGACAAGGAAAATGGATGGATGGTTCCAGTACTGTGTGGGTTATTTTAAAAACATAGTTAGTTACAGTTGGTACTTCGTGAAGAAATGACTGGCATTACCAAAGTAGCTAATTACCAAGGATAGTTACTGATTGCTGATTGATTATCGGTTACTGATTGCAATAAAGAATCTCGTTGTTCCAGAGGATTCATTACATTACATCATTACATTTTATTTGCTTTTTATCTCTTTGAGATCAACATAATGTACTTCTATTCTTCCACTTAGAAAAACGTTACCTTGAAGTGTCTCTATGTGCCTTGTTGATGATGTGTGTTTGCTGTGTGATAAACCAACCAGTCTGCTGCTGGTTGGTTCTCCCTCAACCAATCAGAAGCAGTTGTATGTTTTTACCCCCTAGCTTCCTGTAAGATGAAGCTAGGCCTGTTGCGATAAACGATAAATCAATTAATCGCACGATATATTAAACCTATCCACCTCGTTTTAATTATCGTCTTTATCGTCTCTTCCTGCCTTTTTTATTTCTATTGATGACACTGAATTAAAAAGGCTCAACTCTGGTGCTCTCCACTGACCTTCCCTTCCTCTTTTCCTTAATGTAATGTCCAGCTCACACTACACTAGTTGTCGGCCGACTGTCTGCCCATTTTCAAAACCTGAGATCACACATTAGCCGACAGACATCCTAGGTATAACGGTTTAATCGGGTTCGTCATGCCGTGTGGTGTCCAGCCACCTGGGCACAAAATAATGGCTACAAGTCCAGTTAACTAATTTTAAAATCAGGCATTAATCAATGCTTTACTAGAATCTACCTGTGATGCATGTGGCTAGAGTCAGCGTAAAGTTCTGACTGAATGAAAATCATTATAACCTATTTATGTCACATTAACGAAGAACAACTGAAAACTTACCGGGTTTATCAACTGCGGTAGCAATTTGGCTCCGACTCCTCTCCTTGTCATTTCTATATTCTTTGCATGAAATGTTGAATAAATATTAATGTTGTTTGCACATATCATCTCCGATGTCCGATGGACTTCGGGTTGCACCGTGTCAGCCGTTTGGGATTCCCCTTTGTAATTTCCCCTCACAAAGCACGGAGGATAATCTGCGCATTCTGATTGGCTACCTGTCACATTCAGCGTTAAGCTCCCAGTCGAGGAAAACGCCTTATTTAGATCAGAGCGGCCACGACGATCTACCATAACACACCACACACTGCAGGATGATCACTTACGAAATCACCAGCAAGAATCTTAGATCGGCCAACGACCTAAGATTGTGATAAGGAGAAAATGGGGGCAAAAAATCGTGTAGTATGAACTATTGCATTAGGTAGTCAGATGTGTCCATCTTCTTTATTTAAATCTAGTGATTACTGAAAGGCAATATAGTATACAGACTTCATAATCTGCACTCTTTTGGTTGAATGCAGTATTTATTTCCACTTTGGCTTTTTGTTTAGTTTTTATTCAAGTACGTTTTTTGTTAATGGAGACTGAGAATCCATTTTATTTTTGTTTTTGGTTGTTTTGTTTATTTAGTTTATTAGTTCCAGTGTTATGTGTTCTTTTGCAAATAAAGTGTATCTATCTATGGCAGGAAATCGCATGCATTATTAGTCATTTCCATTAAATGAGTGTCAAAACGTCTTGAAACAATATTATCGTTTATCGCAATAATTTTTTAGACAATCGTCCAGCAAAATTTATCGTGACAGGCCTAGATGAAACTTCAGCTGCACCAGTTCTGAGTAATAGTTTTACTAGTGTGACTCATATTATTATCATTTTATTATGACAGCTTTGACAAGATGGAGAATAAACTAGTTTATTACCTGTTACTAATAAAACTATTGATGTTTATTCCCATCATTGAACACAATAGGTTCACATAGCTGCAACCTCAGCATAGATCATCAATCTAGACATGCCTGATTCTGACTGGTTCATTTAAATGAAATGTGTTGAAACAGAGAAACATTTCACACAGAAATTAAGAAAAAAAAAATCAACATCCCTTGTTTTTGTACAACTGCTTATACACATTGACAATGCATTCTTGGTCTTTTTTGACCAAGTATAGGTTGTCTGCATGATAAATGCTGAATATTTAAAGGCATGTCACACTTGTTATTGTTTGATTTATCTGGCCAATGTGGTGGAAATAACCAGAGGCAGAGTTTGACATAGAGCAGTTTGAACGTATGATTTGTTTGCAGATTCAGGCGGCAGCATCTTTCCATTAGATCAGAGCTTGTTACTGTATGATCAGAGGTGATACATCAGCCCACATTGGTTTATGCACTGCTCACAGAGCAAACTATCAGAGCGGGATGGAAGCTGGAAACTAACGAGTACCGTTCCAGAACTCCCACTGGTCGGGACGTCACTGCTTAGTGCTGCTTACAGCTGTATCTATTACGCATCTTTATCATCGCATGTGTTCTTTATCTGTCCTACTTCACTCTGACAGACAGCCACCACACAGAGGAAGAGTGTCGCCGTGACAACCTGTTCTCCTTTCCGTCCGCTCTGCACATCATGTTGTCATGTGTGAGTGTTAACATGGAGCTGGAACAAGACAAGCTGCCACGCATCAGCTCACAATTTTGAGTGTAGCTGCCATGTTGAGCCTGTACGTGTGTGTGTGTGTGTGTGTGCGTGTGTGTGTGTGTGTTAACACCATGCTCTGATCCTTCAGGTGGAGACATTAGACATCCCCTAACACCTCGTTTTAATCCCTGGAGAGTCGCTATGACAACCATATGAGACAGAGCAGATTGAATCCAATATGAGATAAGGAGTGGCAGAAACAATGTGGAGCCTTTCTCACCTGGAAGAGGTGTGTGTAGCTTTCAGGTTGATAGAGATTTTTTTAATTGTGTTTTTGCTTTGAATATGTAAAGATTTACACTCTACCTCCTTCCAATTATGTTATCGAACATATCCTAGATTGTCCTTATTGTGAGGCACTGTTAACTTGAAACGTTTTTAGTGGGGGTGGTAAGCTGTTATTAACCTGAGGACCTGTAGACCAGGAGGATGGTTGCTCATTGATGTACGAGACCATAATGGCTTTTTATGGAGACCATTCTCCATAAAAAGCTCCACAGAAGATGATCAGCAATACAAAAGCCAAAAAAACACAGCAGAAAGATCAGGGAGACAGTTTTGGTGAAGACATTCAGTAAAGGTCTCAAAGTCAGGAATCAAACCCAGGTTGAAGATTGTATGCTCTGTATCTGGGGCGTCTGTTATACGTCACGCCATGCCACACCACCACGCCATGCCACACCATGACTGCATGCTGTACCACGCTACACTTGAATTGCTCCTATTTTATGTTCTGTTAAGGTGTCTGTTATTTTGTTCAGCCAGATTCGTGAGCTGTTGTTACCCAGTTAATTGATCTCACCCTGTCCCTATTCTAGTAATCACTCCTCCTCCCAGGACTCATAGTCCTCATTCATTGTCAGATCCTCTTCCTACCACTCTTGGTACTCACCCATTTCTCTTCTTATTTGTCTGTGTTAACTTATTCCCTGAGCTTCATTTATTTGAATTTTGCCACCATCTTTAGCCTTCCTTTATTAAAGTTTTATTTTAACATTAAACATTTTGACTGATTGTCCCTACTAGTTAATTTCAGGATCAGAAATGACAAGACACTAATTTTACCCTGTACAATTTGAAATGATACAAGCACTAATTTGGCAGGAATGTCATTTTGTGGTTGGGTGTGTTTTCTCCAGGGAACCAGAATAATCTTACTTTCAGCTGGAAATGACATTTTAATCTCCCCACTTAAACCTGTTTGAGTTTGTGTGTCACATGCTATGTAAGCCCAGATGTGTTCATGAAACATTGCAAGAAACACATCGTTCTCCGGCCTTTTCAGCGGAGAAAGAAGGCCAGACTGTTGGCAGCAAATTGGCCTCATTAATCTCCAGCCTAATTGATTGTGAGAAGTTTGAGGATGACATTTTAAGAAAGCCTAGCGAACAGGGCGTAGTGTGATTGATTTGGCTAAAACGCAGCGCTAATGAATGCCAGCCAGTCACTTAGGTGGTAGAGACCAGACACTAATATCAGAGAGATTAGGCCAGAGAGGTTGATAATGCTTAATGAAGAGAGAGCAAGAGTGAGAGAGAAGCATCATTAAACAGCATGTTCAGATTGTATTTGAATGAACTTTATCCACCATAAATAGAGATCGTTGTGTAAGAAAACTTGTCTTCTGACTTTATCTAGTTGTAAGTTTTACTAAGGCCTGTATTATAAACAAGATCAAATCCTGGCTGAGATCTTTCTCTCTGCACTGTGCACGTTGTCCCTTTACACACAAGTTTTCTCTGTGTTCTGCAGCTTCCTTCCATGCCCTCTCGTTCTCTGACTGTTGATGGAGGAAGTTGCCTTCTGACATAGAGTCTAGCCTTCTACAGTGTGGTTTATCTGCAGATAGCTTGAGATCATGTTCCAAACTGAGCAGCTCATTCTGGTGAACATAGAATGGTTCCAATCTAGAAAAGCTTAAAAGTTCCTTCTATATATTTGTCACTTTAAACATTTCAGTGGTTTCCTTCTTCAGACTTATTTTGGTTTTTATTGTGCTTCCAACAAATATGACTACAGTATTAAAAAAATATATATTTATTTTTACTTTTTGAAGCCTAAAATATATTTTAGAATGTTTCAATTTGAGTACATAAAAAAGCAAAGGCATTTTTTTGTTGTTGTTGCTGATCAAATGAAACTGCTGTGGTGTTTTTGGACTTTAAAGAACAGATTGATGTTTAGTTCTTTAAAGTTGCCATGTGGTGTTTAAGGATGGTGAGCAGCAGGCAGACAGGAACTAATTAACCAGACTGGGAAAGAAGGGATCAAAGTACACCTGTGTGCTCCTTAGTCTAAAAAGTGTGAAAAGAAGTTGAACAATATTTTTTTTCTTCGTTACTAAAGTTGAACAGCAAGGTAGGAAAGAAGAAACTCATTTGTGAGTGGACAGCAGTGGTGGAGAAAGTACTCAAAAAATGTACTTAAGTAAAAGTACAAATACACAGACAAAAACATACTCAAGTAAAAGTACCACATTAACATTTTACTTAAGTAAAAAAGTAATGGCTTTTATAAATACTTAATTATTAAAAGTAAAAGTACTTGCTGAATGCATTACCTAATCCCTAATACTATATTTATTAAGTGAACCGATCGTATTTAATTTTAATACATTAGAAATGTGCCATTTTAATGAACAATGCCACAGATAAAGCATGTTTCTATTATGTTTACTCTGTAACATAGTTTAGTTTGGCAGGGGAGGACATGGAACCAAGGAGCCAAGTAGCAGAGTTGTAGTCTAGAGCACCGAACCCAAGAAAATCAAGACCAGCGCCCTGCGCTACATGACAATAAAATTAAGTGCACCTATCAAAATTGCTATCAAATTGATCTGAAAGATCCACTTTCCCACAAAAACACCTAGATATTAAATACTTAGGTCTGAAATAAATTTAACCAGTATCAATTCAAACTCTTCTTCATTCTGTTTTGCTCTCATCTCTGTGCCACAATCCGCAGAGGTCTCCTTCCATCCCTAAAAAAAAATAACGCCCTGGGCGGTTGGCCATATTGCCCATGTCAGAAATAACAACTCTACACTATTAAACATAGTAATTAACAACGTTCAACTATGAACACTGTCCAAGGCCCAAAAGGCAAGAAATAACCAAGCAGAAGGAGCACCATGACTGTTTTATAATCCCTCCATGTCTCCCACCATGACACGTGACGAAAACAAAGAGCAATGAGCATGCTCTGTATTCTTACATTCTTGTTTTATTTGTTCGCCAATTAAATAAATATAAATATATTTTAATGAAATAATATAGCTACTGCAGTGTACGCAGAGCATTACAAGAACAAAGAACGGCTCTCAGTGAGGCTTCAGTCCTATAGGACTTAGTCAAGATCCGTCCAGAAGAATCGTATCGTTCCTTAATGTCATATCACTATATTACACTTTGGTCACAGCGTTGTCCCATATGTGCGACACCTCAGTCAACACCTACACACAATAATTCAGCGCATGAGCGACACTTTTTTTCATGTAGATGCAACATGTGTCTCAGTACAGCTAGCTTTGCTAGCATCACGTCCACAAATCTTACCTTTCTTTAAGCTTTCCTTCCAAGTGACGCTAAAAGTTGGATGAAGTCCCCACCGTCTGTGAAAGCGAAGCGCTGCTGATTTTACATGTCGCCATATCTTATGATTTATGCAGCGCTATTACATTACTGACGCTCTGAGCGTGCGCTCAGAGGAAACTGATGTGCGCATGTCTTGGACCTCAAGTAAAGGTGGAGGCGATGGGTGACACAGACACTAAGTCACGTTATTGCTTGGATTTTACGGCACCACCTTAAGACCCTGAACTTCACATTTTAACGGAAAAAAACCCACAACGCGACTTGGATGTAACGAGTAACGCGACAGTTTTGTAGAAATGTAGTGAAGTAGAAAGTACAGATACTTACTGTAAAATGTAGTGGAGTAAAAGTAGAAAGCATCCATTATTAAATCTACTTAAGTAAAGTACAGATACACGAAAATTGTACTTAAGTACAGTAACGAAGTACTTGTACTTCATTACTTTCCACCACTGGTGGACAGCAGAACTTTTCAAAGCATATTTACTGTATAGATTAGTATTTTGGGCACAGAAATGGTGAGGAGCAAATTGGGTTAGTGAGAAAGGAAGATGAGATGATAGCAACACTTAAATTCTAGATATCTACAATTAGCTTATAACTAATTTATAAGCTAATTTTAGACTAAATGTATCTCTAATTACATTATAAATATATCAAATGATATCAAATTTACCATGAAGTTGTAAGGAAGCTTTATTTCAAGACATAGGTCAGACTAGTGCAAATTAAATTCCAGATAACTACAGACATTTCTTAATTTAGATTAGTCTTAACTCATAATTACGTTTGAGGTATCTTGAATGGTTTTACAGGTTTGTGACCCTTCAAATAATGAATCCGGGGAAGTCATGGGCGATATCAAGGACATTTTGACTTGTCAAGATGTGATTGAAGATTTCTGGAATTATTCATTTTACTAGTCACATTGTGAATGCAAATATCAGAAATTATCATCTAGGATAGTCAATATTTTTAGATGTCTAGAATGTAATTGCAATAGTCAGGATATAACATGGTTTTAACATAAAACTGCTTTTATGTTAAAACTGCTTGCCATACTGAAATCCACTTCATACTATTCAGCTCTATGTTCAGTCAATTTACCATTTCCTCTACATTTATGTTGGCTGGAAAATAGTTTGAAAATCTGATATATAATCTGTCATTCATTTGTCCCCAAAAAGCCCCAAAAACATTGTTCTGTAGGAAATGGGAAACATGCAGGGTGAACCATTTCAGCGCAGTTATTGATTTGTTTGACGTCCTCACCGTCAAACAATTTTTTTTTCTTACATTAGACGTAAGGAAAAAAAATGAACTAAAGACTTATTACTCTGTTTTTCTTTTTAAATAAATTTGCAAAAATTTTTGTTTTATTTTTTTTTCTTTTTCTGTCAAAATGGGATCCTGAGAGAGCATTCATGAGAAATATTATGAACTTTTTTTAATTTGGCAAATGGCTGCAATGAGTGAATAATTTAAAGGGATCTGAATACTTCTTGTATCCACTGTATATACACTATGTCTATTTTATCTATAAATTGCAATAATCTTGGCATGTTAGAGATGCGCTTGAACAGATCTTTTTGTAGGACACAAGTGAATTTAAAATTTTATATTTTTGTGATTCATTTAGGTTTCAAGCTTTCAAATAATTCCACTTATATATGAAATTTGCTCTTTGAACTTTCTTCTGTTGAAAGATGTGTTAATCTTCAGTGGTGTAGATGAAGGTGACATTTTCAGTTTTTTCTTTTCTAGATCTGTAAATTGTATCTTAAAACTAGGTAAGCTTCTCACAGTATTTCACATTTTGTTACATTAAATGGCAGCAAAGTATCAAACATTAAATTGCAATTTAATGCTGCGTCCATGAAGGACCTCTACCTGTCCTGTTTGACAATGTCAGAATCTGTGGTCGCCTTCGCCTGCAGCTGACATGCTACCATCTTGTACTGCAGAGCATAAACCAGATGTAAAGTAGCCGTGTGTTGTCACTACAGTAAGTGGGAAATTAAAAATGACAGCAAACAGCACACAGATAAAACTGTTTCCTGTGAGCCTATCAATCTTTCTGACAGCCAGTGAGTGTTACTACAGGTAAAAATGTCATATATCGACGTGGAGAGGCTTAATGATGGCGCTGGGAATCCAGCAGGTGAAGTGCAGTTCACACAGGCATGAAGCAAAATGGAAAAGACACAACAAATTTATATCAATCTAATCTAATGTCTAATTATTGTTTTCATTCAACAGATTTAACAGTTCAAATCTTTTTTTTCTTTAACTCTCCTACTGCTTATCAATACACACTGTCACCTCTACTGTCATTACATGAATAAAAATGAAGGAAGTAGAAAAGGCAAGGCAGGGACAAACCAAGCAAACCTTTAGCTTGGAGGAATGTGGCAGATGTCAAACAGCTGGGAAACGAGACGGTTGTCCTGCCAGACCGTCAATTTCCAAAACCCTGCCGTGCTTTGTGAAAAAGCTTGTGAGGTCCAGTTGTCTTTAAGATTCTCCTTATCTTTCCAACGAGTCAACACGGCATCACAATGTTTCTCAGATGTGCTGCTTACAGACGTTTTAGGAGCCTTGCACTGAGGAGTCATCTGTATGATGAGCCCATCAGTCAGTTTCACCAGGCGTTTGTGAATTACTGCTGCCACTAATCTAGTGGAGCTGAGTCGGTGCTGTATGTTATAAATGAACAGGAATTTTAATATTAATGAAGGCTTAAGGTACATATGAGGTATTTTCAATGAAATGTGTTTGAAACTTTCAAAATGTACATCCTGCTTTGATTCAGGTTTAGCATTAATGATTTAGAAAGACCAATGAGTGCGATCCTTTGGCCTGTCTCCAACAATGCTTGACTGACACATTTTATTCACCTTTTTGCTGTTTCAGAACAATAAACGTCAGGTCTTGAGTTAAATTTTTAAGACTTGCATATTAAAACATGTGCACATTACACACACACACACACACACACACACACACAGAATGATGGGTTTCAGGCTGCATGCACAGATGACTCCAGAGGCTTGGAATGACCCGGCAGCGGCGGCGAGACTAAAGGTCACGGTGGAGAGCGTCAAGCCTCGCATCCCAATTGCCAGCGATACCCCCCTCTGACTTCTTGTGAGGTCTGGCAGGTTCATTAGCAAAGGGAATAACTGCAAAGAGATGAGTGGAGACGGGGAGAGAGAGTGAGGAGGTCTGAACCAATAAACGAAACATCCAGAGAGGGACATAGGTGAAAAGAAGGAAGAAATAAGACAAAACGAGAGTCTTATTAGAGATGCAGTCAATAAGCCGAGGCTTGTCTGCATCTCTAATTGTTTGATTTTACAGGCGGGTAAAGCTCTTTAAACAAACACAGTCTTATGCTAATAGGAGTGTAGCGATATCCCTTGGCTGTGTCTGGAGGGATGGCTGGCCGTAGAATGATGAGAGATTTTTGTGAGTGGAAGGAAGCCGAAGCTGAATATCATTTGTATAATTATAAATGACAGAATGAAATGGTCCACACACACACCCAACCACTTTGTCTTGACAGGTGGAGGGGCAGAGAGGGGGAGGGGCGAACAGGGAGGGAGGGAGGTTAGTACTGATTGCTGTCAATCAAGCGGTCCTGTGGGAGGAGGCTGATAGCCGTGAACTTTGACCCTCCCTTCTTGGCTGACGTGATGCCAACGTGAAAGAGAGGGAGAATTAAACAACCTTGAGAGATGGACTGAATTTCAACAGACTGAGCTCTGAGGGGGAAATATCAACTGACAAATGAAATAAAGCAAGGCATGAGTGCGGCCATGAAAAGATCTTAAACCTCACTTCCTGTCTATCCCCACATATAAAAGACTCAAACACTGACCACTATACAGTCAGTTATAAAAGTTTGGTTACAACTAACTTGGCATATCAAAATATCAGAACGAACTGGAAGACATGCAGTAGCATATCGTTGTATAGTTTCTAACTGAACCTAACATCTTTGATGAGCAGCAGCTTTAAAATAGGATATTACTGATGCTGAAGGACTTTTGAACAGTTACTTTATCTAAGTTGGAGTTTATGTGCAAATGATAATAGTGCTAGTCGTCGCATGTTTTCCATAAATTATTTTACTTGTTCCAAGCTGTCAGAAAGACACTGTGAGTAAAAAACCTTTGTGGATCCAGAAATCAGAAGCTGTGACCTTAAACTTAGAAAACAAGAAATTAAGCATTTTGGAACCATATCTTTTACAGATGAGGGCTGCACAGTGGTGCAGTTGGTAGAGCTGTTGCCTTGCAGCAAGAAGATTCTGGGTTCGATTCCCGGCCCCGGTCTTTCTGCATGGAGTTTGCATGTTTTCTCTGGGTACTCCGGTTTCCTCCCACAGTCCAAAAACATGACTGTCAGGTTAATTGGCCTCTCCAAATTGCCCCTAGGTGTGTGTGTGCATGGTTGTTTGTCCTGTGTGTCTCTGTGTTGCCCTGCAACAGCCTGGCGACCTGTCCAGGGTGACCCCACCTCTCACCCGGAACGTTTGCTGGAGATAGACATCAGCACCCCTCCTGACCCCACTAAGGGACAAAGGTGTAAAGAAAATGGATGGATGGATATTTTACAGTAGAGATGTGCCGATCAGGCTTTTTCCTCCCGATACCGATCACCCATGAGGGCTGATCACCGATACCGATCACCGATACCGATCACATTATTATTATTATTTTTTTATCATAAGCACTACTGGTTACATTATGTGGAAAAAGGAACCATGAATTCACCTTAATTTAGACAAAACTTGTTTTTAATAACTTTTTTTAAGAAGAAAACTAAACAAAACAGGCTTTGTGCAAATTGTACTGCTATTGATAATACCATCTTTAACAGACTGATAACATATGAAGGCTCTGAAGAGGCTAAATAATGCAAAGAGCCAAAATAAAACCTCTCAACATTGCCAAAAAATTCAAGTATAAAACTTAACATTCAAAGGCAAAAACAGGTTCCATTACAATAAACAATCCAGAGTTACTGAATGAAAACTTCCTGTTAGCATGGCGGCTAGCTGATTACTGCTAGCTCTGATTGGCTGTTTCTGACTGAGCGGAGTAATTATGCAGATCAGGGAGGAGATCGATTATTTTTTTTAGAGATTATTTGTCTCATGTTAGGACAGCGAAAGTTTTAATACGTATATAAACTTTATTTTTTTAAGTTAGATGCTGCAGCTTTAAACAGGTTCGGTGTGAGAGTCACTACCAGGTGGAGCAGAAGCGAAGCTCCGTCTGTCAAATATTACTACCTGTAGCGTAGCAGCGGTTCAACAGCGAGATCAGAACCAGCGTCTTACATCGCAGCTCGAAGACTTAAATAATTTTGCGGGTTATTTGTTTAGCTTTCTGACCGTCATGCTAATCCGGGTGAGTGTTTGTAGCTGTGCGCTGCTTTACCTGCTGTCTGATCCTCCATATGTCTTTTTTACTGCAGTGAGCCTCGATGTAGCCAAACTCCGTCAAGTATGGCATTGTTTTTATGTCGTATTAGCTTCATTGTGTTGATGCATTTTGACCTGCTTCAATTTTCCGCCGCAACACGCAAACTTCCCCATTCACTCAATGCGTTATAGTTCCACATCGCTTATAGGATTTGTTGCTGCGCGTTTGCGCAGAGTGAAGGAAAGAGGAGACCAGCTGCACAGGCAGGCTGGAAATGAGATGAAAGGTATCGGCAACAAGAGCCAATGATCGCCGATCACCAACTTCAGCATTGTGGAATATCTGGTAGATCATTATGTTCTCCTGGTTTCAGGATGAAAAGCTACTTTAATTTCTCTTTAGTTCCAAACAGCCTTTCCCAGAACAAATTAACATCATGTTGGGTGGTTTTATTTATTATGAAAGAGGACTACAACATGGAGGTTTTATTTTATCCAAAAAACACAATAATCTGACATTGTAAATATGTACTTGATTATACATGCCACTTATATTCTTTCGCCTTCTTCCTATCAGTTTTTCTCAGTATTTTAGTTCAAATTGTATCCATGGTCATTTTGTTGTTTAATTGTTGGTATTTCTAATTTTAATGTTAAAAATGTCACCAAGAATCCAGATGTCTCTTACATGTGATAGAGATCTCTCTGATCAATGAAAGTATGCACAAAACTGTTAACATGGTGGACGTCCAGCAGCAACAAACCAGGATTCTGTGTTTTGTTTTCCCCCCTGAGGAGAAGCAAACACACCACAAAACTCCACAAATACATTAGTTGCTATGAGAAAGAAGAATGTTTTCTGGCTGCAGTTCAAAGGTAAAATACAGTGTCGTGGTAAGATGTGCAGGATGATTCTTACCCACTTAAGTGGGAATTTTCTAAATGGTAGCAACGTTGCGACACTTGGGGTTGTAAAGACGGCAGGGTGGTCTTGTCCTGTGCAGGGAGTCTACTTCCACAGTAGCTCAGCGGCGTTGGTTGAAACAAAATGTTAAAAAATTTTTGGAGTTGGATTCTCCTGCACTACATCAGAAACCTAGGCTCTGAATAATAACATGGTGGATATGATAGACTGTATGTTTTGGAATTATGGAATCACTGGTTCCTACTTTGGTGAGGAGCATCGGTGGGAGGAGGCAGACCTGGAGAGGGGCTTTCCTTCTGCTGAGTGGGGCAAAGCGGTTTGTTATCAGGACCTGGAAACCTGACACCAGCTTCCTGGAGCATCTTGTGGGAAAAAACAAACAAAAAACAAATTGAATCTTGTGGATTTTCCTGCATCGAGTTAAACAGAGCTCTCCCAACTCTCCCAGCTTAATATAACAAGGACCTTGTCATGAAAACGTAAAATGCAATGCCTGTTAATCTCCTTCAGCTGCTAAAAATGTTATTGTGAAAAAGTGAGACTGAGATAAATCTAGAAGCATTCTATGAAGGCTAAAGCAACAGGAGAATAAAGTCTGAGAAGATGAGATGATCAGATTGTCTCTGTCTCCTACCATCTCTTTTCTGTAAATTTGCTGGTTTCTGATTGTGTGTGCATGCACATTGAATGCACACTGAGTATGATTACATATTCAGTGATGTGTGCTCCCAGATCTATTCGTTCCTCCCCTGTGTTTTTCAGTCTGCGTGTTGCTCACACGGAGCTGAACAGGGAGGGTTAAGATGTAAAACCCTCCCTCCTCTCCACACTGAGCGAATCGCAACCTGTGCCAAATTAATCTCCTTGCACACACAGTCTCGCACGTACTAAAACGCTTGAAGTGAAAGCGGATTCTGTTGGATAATTTTATCATAAGGATGTGAACACGTGGATTAATGGTTTTACTGTCACAGAGACAGCAGGGATTTTCTCCCTTTCTCTCTTCTCTGTTTATTCTTCTCCTTACTGTCCCTTTATTTAGTTCCAGGCTTGCCAAGTCTCCTGCTAGCATGGAAGGCTAACGGTGTATGCTAGTTTATGTTGCTTCTATTTTCCCTCATGGTTTTCTGCAGAATTCCCCTCCTTCAGTTCAGCACTATGTACTTGTTTGAAAGCCAACTGAAAAAGGTAAATGAACTGTAAATAAATCACATTGACCCACTCAGTACTGATTACATCTCAGAGGACTAAAACTGGGAAAATGCTTGTAATGGAGGATAACTAAATGGATGTAAGTAAGTAAGTAAGTAAGTAAACTTTATTTCTATAGCGCTTTTCACAGACCAGGGTCACAAAGTGCTGCACAAAATGTAAAAATAAATAAATTAAAAGCAACATACAAAACAATAAAACACAGTATTACGCTAAAAAGCAAGTTTAAAAAAGTGGGTCTTAAGTTGTTTCCTAAAGTGTCTATACAATCCAGAGATCGAATGGTGCAAGGTAGCTCATTCCAGAGGCGAGGCGCCACAGCTTTAAAAGATCTGTCTCCTCGAGTCTTAAAAAGGGTCCGAGGAACCATCAGCAAGTTTAGATTCGACGACCTGAGGCTCCTAGTCGAAACATAAGGCTGGATGAGGTTCTTAATATAGTCTGGCGCCCGTCCATGAAGAGCTCTAAAAGTCAGTACCAGGATTTTGTAGTGCATCCTGTAAGATACAGGCAGCCAGTGCAAGCTTTTGAGGATGGGTGTAATATGTTCCCTCCTGTGGGTGCAAGTGAGCAGGCGTGCAGCTGAGTTTTGTACTACCTGCAGACGCGCAAACTCCCTCTTGTTAAGACATGTGAACAGACTGTTACAATAATCCAATCTCGATGAGACAAAAGCATGAACAATCATCTCAAGCTCACCATAAGTCACCATCTTACGAAGTTTAGAAATGTTCCGAATTTGGAAAAAGCAGTTCCTAACAAGCTGATTTATGTGCCGCTCCATAGACATCGCTCCGTCCATGAAAACACCCAGGTTGCGCAGGTTGCTTTTAACTGTGCAGCTCAATTTTCCGAGGTGCTGCTTAATTCCAGGCACAGCACTGTCAGGAGCAACAATCAAGGTCTCGGTCTTGCTGGAGTTCAATAATAGGCTGTTTTCAGTGAGCCATTTTGTCACTTCGGCCAAGCAACTAGTGAGAGTGCAAAGTTTATGTGGCTCACTTGGCTTGAAAGAGCAGTACAGTTGCAGATCATCGGCGTACAGATGATAGGACACATCACTGAACTTCTGGATGACCCTGCTCAGAGGAAGTAGGTACAGCAGGAACAGAACAGATCCCAAGACCGATCCCTGCGGCACACCCCACAAAAGCTCTGCAGAATCAGACACTGCATTTCCCACTGACACACTAAAAGTTCTGCCAACCAGGTAAGAGGTGAACCATTTCAAAACGCAACCCGACATTCCAACCAAATGTTGGAGCCTGTTTATCAGGATGCCATGGTCCACTGTATCAAACGCCGATGACAGATCCAACAAAACCAGCACAGAACATTTACCGGTGTCAGCTGCCATCATAATATCACTAAACACCTTCAACAGGGCTGTTTCAGTGGAGTGAAACTCACGATACCCAGATTGAAAAGTGTCATAAATGTCATTTACCTGCAAAAATGATCTAAGTTGGGTGCAGACCACCTTTTCCAGGACTTTGGCCAAGAAAGGAGTCTTGGAAATTGGCCGGAAATTCTTGAGTTCAGAAGAGTCCAGTCCCGTTTTCTTTAACTGTGGCTCCACAATGGCATGTTTAAAAAGACAAGGAAACACACCACTAAGCAAAGACATGTTTAACATTTTAGCAATATAGGGCCCAATGGAGTCAAAAACCCTCACAAACAGTTTAAAAGGAAGAACATCTAAAGTACCAGAGGACGGTTTCATTTTTTTCATGATGGTAGAGATGTCTTCCACAGTGACAGGCTCAAATGAGGCCCAGCTCTGAGTGGGAGGTTCCAAATGCTGGGAACCATGGCAAGGAGGCAAGCTGTCCTTTATTACTTTGACCTTATCAATAAAGAAATCCAGGAACTCATCACAACTAATTGTAGAGTTATGAGGAATTACAGCAACAGGTGACACAAGAGAGCTGATAGTGTCGAAGAGCACTTTAGGATTTCTTTTATTTGAGGCAATCAGACATTTAAAATAACTTGCCCTGGCCTCCTCAATCCTCTTATTTATGAACAATATTAAGTCCTTTAAATGCAGCCTATGGACCTCCAATTTAGTAGACTTCCATAAACGTTCAGTCTGGCGGCATGTTCTCCTCAGAGACATAATTTCATCATTTATCCAAGGACAGAAACTTTCCTGTGGTGCCTTCCTAGCCTTAACTGACGCTACTTGATCCAAGATATCAGCACATTGGCTATTAAAACAATTCACAAAACAATCAGTTTCAGTGAGATTATTAAGAAGAGAAGGATCAAACTTATCACAGAAAAGCATGGCTGTCGCCTCTGTGATGATTCTCCTCTTTGCCTTAGTAAATACAGGCCGAGGTTCAGATGGCACCATCAAGTCAAAGAAAACACAGTAATGGTCACTGAGAAGCACATCCTCCACACATACATTGGTAATTTGCAAGCCCAGTGCAAAAACCAGGTCTAACGTGTGACCCTTGTTGTGTGTGGGACCTGACACATACTGTGTGAAGTTAAGCGCCTCTGTCAGTGATATAAGATCTCTTGCTGGGATAGAAGTAACATCATCAATCTGAAAATTAAAATCACCCACAATCAAGACCTTTCCCAATCTAATTATAGAAGATAAAAAGTCAGCGAAATCCTGAAGAAAAGTCCCAGCAGGGCCAGGAGGGCGATATATCAAAATAGTATAAAATGTATCTGAGGAACCAACTTCCATCATAAGGGTTTCAAAAGAGGTGGTGTGGCTTGTTTTTGACAGTCTGCATGTGGACCAGTCACGGTGCACAGCAGCCAGTCCTCCTCCACGGCGGCCGGAGCGAGGCTTACCTACTGCCAAGCAACCAGCAGGACAAAGCTCATTTAAATGGACAAATTCATTTTCCTCTGCCACGTCTCTGTGAGGAAAAGGAAGTCCAAGTTTTTCCTAACAATGAGTTCATTAATGGAGAACAATTTATTTGAAATTGAACGTGCATTCAATAATCCAATCCGATTTTGCGATGACAAAGAAGTCAGATCAGGAGTCCAGTCGGCTGGGCACAGTGGAATAGGCTGAAGACATCTCCCACGGTCACGTGACAAACAGCGGTACTGGCATGACCGATACTGCTCTCCTGATGTAAGCACGCAACGTTGAAATGGACCTGGGGCCCAGGCGCCTCGTCCATCGCGGGTCCAACGATGTCCACGCCTAACTCCACAACCCGGAAGAGTGGCGAGATGCGTAGATGGGGCAGCACCCCCAGCTGTAAGGCCGTGTACGAGCGGTACCTGACGCAGCCACCTGTAGCTCCGATTTGCATGAACCGTACGCCGCACGCCACGCCTGATCCGAACTTGGACACCCGCTCGGCAGCCTCTTCTCCTCCTTTTCGGATTTCCTGGACGTCGCCACAATGCCAGGTACTCACGGGAGGTTGGGGGTCACACAAACGAAGGTGGAAAAGTTTGTTTGTAGCTGTCCCAGTCGTGAAAGGGGCTTTCCATTGACTCTTTGATTTCGAAAAGAAAGTCACGATTATAAGTCCTTATTGCACTCATGCAAACGCTGTCCATCAGAGTTGATATGACAGCAAACACAAACAGAAAAATGGCAAAAAAGCAGCATTTTAACAGGCGAGCGGCAGCCTGAACACACACAGGCGCCATCTTTAGCTAATCTCTATTAGCTAAAGAGACATTAGATGTGTCTGAACTGAACAGACACCTGGTGAAGTTGACCACTGTCTTTCCATTTCAAACTGAATTCATGTTGTTTCAAAAACATTCTGAGGTTTTTGCATGTTGTTTCTGTTTTGTTTTTTTTTTCTTGTGGTTATACATTTCAAAATATGACCATATTTTCCCTAAATGTGTGTTGATAAGAATTTGCAATGACATCAAAGATAAGCATGCATGAACACAATATGATGGTTCTGTCTGTCTAATATTTGATATCTGTCTGACCTAAACAGGCTGTTTGTGTGTCAGCCTCTTCAATTCGCCATAACTACTGCAGTGTAGTTATGACATGTACAGAAGTATTTTGACATCATATCCACATTTAGCAATCATTTTCAACACACATTACCAGATGGACATTTGGAGACCTTTGTATAGACTTCAGACTGCTGTTAATCTGAAGAAGAGCTCTGCGCCGGAAACATGACATAAAATATTCATATTGAAGCTTTATTTTATGTATGGCTTCAAGCACAGGAGGTGCTTGAAAATAGAAACCATTTATTTTGAATTAGATTACATTTATCACTCACAGGTTCAAATGTTTCTGCAGTTATTCACCCAAATCATTTTATTATACTTGATGTTATGTATAACAAAAATGATTTGTTAATTTCACTACTCACAGGATTTACTTTCAGTTGGTTCACATCTATTATGTGATTTTACTCCAAAAGCAGACTTTAGTTCACTCAAACTTCCAACTTTTTATTTAACTTTTTAAAATCTGCCAAATTACATCAACCATTTTCAAAGAAAGCGTGACCAAAATTCTAATTTTTAGGCGGTTAGTTTTTTTTGAGAAAAAAAAAAGTCTTTCAGCCCAATAATTTGTTACTATGATTAACACATCTCTTTCCCACAGAAAATCTGAAAATTTTATTTTGAATATTTCATGTTTAGTTTATTGCTGAGCACATAAAACATCACTACATATCATTTTTAGCTGTATTAGTAAAAAAAAAAAAAAAAGGCCTGTGAGTTCTTTTGTCTTCCTCATTTTGGCCCACATGCCTAAAGGTTTGGACGCTGCAGGTGTGGAGCCAGGAAGCAGCAGCTTGGTTAAAACACATTTCCACCTAAGTGTTGTTTCTCTGGATTGTAACCATGCCACAGCATGAAAGGTGGACAACAAAGAGAGTGCAAGTGATTGAAAGTGTGTGTTTGTGTGTGTGTGCTGGTATGCTTCAGTCACCTGGCTCTGTCACCCTCAATAATCACTACAATTCAACAGAGAAATCTGCTCTAATCAAATGGGAAACGCCTCCATAATTTTGGCAGTTTCTACTGCTCATCCCTTCTATGCTCTGTTTCTCTCATCATTCCTAAAGTCTCTCTTTTTTTTTCCTTTTGTCCTTCCTTAACCTCCCTCCCTATGTGTCCTATCACCCGGAGTTTCATTTTTCTTTCTTTTCTTTCCACTGCATTTGTGTGCATATGTCTGTCGGACTCCCACTCGGTGATTCGGCGGCGGCAGCATCAGCAGCTGGTGAGGGCAGTCCCCAGAGGGATTGTGGATGGGGAGGGGAAGGTTATGGCTTTACTCTTGTCACTGAACCGATGCCTGAAAGCATGTGTGTGCAGCAGACTGTTGAGTGTAATGGTAGAGCATGTGTCTGTTTCAGGCTGGTCTTGTTTACTCCTGTGACAGTTTTTATCCTGCTCTTCTGTATTGGGCTTCAGATGGGGAATGATTCGTACCTGAAGTGAACGGTGAAGTGAAGTGCCTGGCCCAGCACTGTTTTCTCAGTCTGACTCTGCTTCCTATCGGATGGATTTGACTCTCTCTGGATCAAACAGCAGAACAAAGGCTGAGCCCAGTCCAGTGCAGTGAGCAGGGATCATACTGAACAGCCTCTACGCAACTCATGGCACCACACCAAACACTCACAATATAAACCTACAGGCAGTATTATGTAGGAATTATGGTAGCCACCTATGTTGAACATGGTGGGTACACACTGTTAGTGCATTTGTCCTGATTGTTCTCTGGTTGCTACCTTCCAATGCAACTCCACTTTTTTCTCATCTCCTTTCTGCACTCCATCTTAGATTTCTCCCATTGAAATAGATTCCTCAGGATGCATTCCATCTGGGCCAATCAGCGAACAGAAGGAGGAGTTATGAACAATAATGACGAGTTTCTGCCCACAATGACAATGGTGAACGAAGCTGTTCGGTCAGTGTTAGCCTCACTTCCAAATAATGAGCATTGAAAGTCAGAGCAAGAGGAATGAGCAAGATATTTTATTGATGGCAAAGATGTAATTCATTTCAGCACTTCTCTCTTGGCAGTGGGGGGTGGTTGTTTAAAAAGCACAATATTTCCAGTAAGCTTCACAGCGTAGTTTCCTTTACAATCAAGCTGGCACATTACATCATGTCATGGTTAAACGTTAGCAGTTGCATTAAAACAGATCCAGTCGTTTAAAGTTTAACCGATTTTTTTTTTTAATTCATCTAATAGCTGCATGGGTAAAACTGCTTTGCGATGTCTAAAGGCTGTCTGACTTTAGTGTATCCTCGGAGAGTTTCTATGTGTATTTCGAGCTGGATTGCTCAAATAGACGTTAGCACCAGTTTTGAACACACTGCAGGGTTGACCTCACCAAACCCGTTAGTGTTTTTGTCCTCAAGAAAGATTTAACGGATGACGGATCAAACAAAGTCCAGAGGTCTTCCATTTTACACTGAGGATTGTTTTGTCCCGTCGGCTGAGAATCTGTCTCACCATCACTCATGAGATCAAGTATTTTGCTCTCGGCTTAGTTTTTTAGTCCAACTTGCTTTTTCCACTTTGATTTGATATGCCTGGTCAGGTAACTGTTTTCATATTTTACTTCAAAGTCAATAACAACTTGAAAAAATAAAATAATTCAAAAATTGCTTTTTTATTTGATTGGGGCAGTTTTGAACAGGCAGATCTAAATTTTATAAGGTAACCGATAAAACTGAATTAATAAAAATATCTGTTAAATATGGACAGAACAATCAGAATGAACAGATCTGTCACTTTTTCTGCTCTTCGTGCTTTGCAGCATGTCGTATCAGATAATCCTGACAGGGTGGGCTGGATTCTACGTGTCTATGCTTTTATTTGTTTGGAGGGGAGGAAGCAGGGAATGTTTTCTCTCCCACTGTTGGACTCTCTGCCACCTGATAGACTGCAGGTGTTGGATATCTGTTGTAAACTGAGTCTCTTTAAATTGTTACTGTGGAGAGTTAGCCCCGTGTCAAACAGAACCCATCACTGTGCCTCTGGTGTTGCTGCTGGAGGCTTTTGTTTTCCACTCTAGTGTGTGCCTTAGCACTAAATTAGCTGGTTAGAGGAAAGAGCTCGAGGAGTGAAGCAACTTTCAACCAGCTATTGAACTGAGACGTGCCTTTATGTGATGTTAGACCTATCTATAAATGCTTGTTGATTTCCTAAGTGTATGTATGTGCTTTTGAGTATGCTGTTTGTCAGCGTGCGTCAAATCCCCGTTGCTGCTGAACACTGGTATCCACGGAAATGAAAACAAAAAATACAGAAAATAGAATTTAAATTAAACCACGGAAGGCGAAGACAGGTCTATCCAGAAACAATACATTGAAACTGAAAATAGATGAGAGGTAGAGACATGATTTAGAAAATAAAAAAATTGTTCCCAAACCAGGTGAACTTCAAAAAGTCAAAAGAACTGTTTTTTTTTTTTTAACTGGTTTATAAATTAAAAAGACAAAGGGAAAACACAAAATATAAAACTTGCTTATTAGACCTGAAATCTGAAATCCAATATTTATTTTATTTGAATGATTGTTCATATTACTAATTAAATGTGACTTCAATCAGAATTCTGTGTGAACGGTTTACGACCCTAAAACGACACACATGTGCGGAGGAAGAACGTAGACGTCACACAGATACACACCGTTTCTGGCAGTAATAAAGGACGATGCCGTCCGCGGATCGATTTTAATGTTTCAGTGATGGGAACCCACAGCATCGTCACAATGTCAAATGTCTTAAGATAAAGGAAGCTAAGAAATGAGTTCAGAATTTTCCCAGTTATAATTTTCAGCTATTGTCACATTAAATTTACACAATTTAATGTGCCTGCATTCCTCTGGTGCAGAATTATGAAGCATATTTCACATCAATGAGACCTGAAGATAATCAAATACATGTCTGGTTTAGTGCCACTTATGGAAGTGACACTAATCAAAATTTTTGGAGGGTGAAAAGATCAGAATTGGGTCATTCAGACTGCTGGTAAAAAGTCAGGTATAGGTCACATATGGGCAAGAAAAGCACTACTGGGACAGTTGCTTACCAGAGGAGAAGTTGACCCAAGCACAAAGTGTGGGGTGTAAGCCTAAATATTGTTTCTTATGTAAAGATCAAAACACTGTTTTTTACATTTACCTAAGGAACTCATTGGGATAACATCAAACATCATTCCGTCAGACTTGAAGGAATAAAACTGCATGAACTGAGATGACTCTGTGTTGGATCTATTGCTCTTACTTTGTATCCCTTTGAGCAGGGTAAGTATTAGATGCAGTGTACTGAAGCACCACCAAACTTTGCAGTGTTTGTATGTTGTGTGCTTATCAGTCCTTGATTTATTTGACTGCCTGTTGCTGAAAAAGCAAAGCTTCCTTTTTTATCCTCCCACACTCTCCGTTTCTGTTTTTGTTTCGTACAACCTCTGTACTTCATTTCCTTGACTCCTCTGCCCCTTTCTCTCCCATTCGACAGCCGTTAATAATAACGCATGAAGGCAGTCACCCCAAATGAAGACAAATGCTGTAGGCTGCTTTACAGTCATAATCTCGCTGACTTTTTCTTTCCATGGTCTCTTGCCCTGGCGTTCTGCCTTTGTTCTTGAAAAGTAAGAAAAATTAACAATTAGCTATTATTTTCCTAGTCTGGATAAGCACATTAAAAAGAAATGTATCTCCAGCCTTCAATTTTACATTGTATAAAAAGATTAAGCAGATTTTTCTTTCCGTCTTTAACTTTTCCAAATTTAGATCAGTTAAGATTACCTGAAATTAGCCCATTCCTCTTACTTGCAGAGACTTTTTCAACTTTACTCCCGATATTTTATGTAACTGTCCCCCTCTAAAACAGACACTGTTGTACTTAAGCCACGTTGTAGCATTTTGTTATATGTTCATGGTGGACTCGGTTGAATTGGGGACCAAAATTGCAACATCTGTTGCATTTTCAGCTGTTGTGGTTTGCTTTTACTCTGCAATGTGTCAAACAACCCAAACTAACTGAATGGTTTTTCAGTTAGTTTGGGTTGTTTGCTGCAGCAGCCTCTGGGGCTACTGCAGCCCCACAGGCGCTGCATTAGTGCAGCACCAGTGGGGGCGCTGCACTACTGAAGGAATCAGCACAAAACTTCTGAAGAAGACCAGCGCAACGTCCTTCTTCACAAAATGTAAATAAAAATGGATCTGTGTCAGATTTTAGTGGTTGTAGGATTTCTCCATTGATATTCATTACTGGTTTGGACAATGCCTACCACTTCTGATGGTACACATGGCCTTACTTTTTGTATTTTAGTAATTTTATTGATTACATGGTGGATCCTATAGAAACAGTTAAACAAAAGCAGCTGACAATCTCCAAACATACCTACAGGAGAAGAGATTTAGCCACTGGGAATTTTAAAGATATTCCTAAATTAACAAGATTTTTGTACAATGTGACATTAAAGAGAAGCAACTCTTTAGGCCTGACTTGGTTTACTAAGAATATCAAATATTACAAATGGGCCTCGCATTGTAGAAGTTATCATTTTCTGGTTTTTATTCATTTATTTATTTTTTTGCTTGAAATAATTAGCTCAACATTTGCCAGTTAAACTCCAGGTCTGCAACATATAACAAATGCACAGCTGAATAACAATATGCATAACAGAACTGTAGGGATAACTGATTAAATGATTATTGCAATTACATTTTCTCTTTCTAATACCCATGATGTTATCACAATGTATTTTAGCATTACATTAATCAAGGAGATGGTAATAAAGAGATTGATTGAGTGTGATTAACCAAGGACACAGAAGAACGTTGTTTATGTCTGGGATTTTCAAGTCATTTTTGTTTCATTGTTGAACACAGTTCTGGTTTTTGTGCATATTTCTGTAGCCTTTGGCTAACTGTGGGTTATATTATGTACGTTATCACCTTGGAAATACAAATTCAACTGGCATCTCTGCTCTAACTGCAGTCTCATTCATATATGGTTTAACAATGTAAAATGGTAAGAGGGGATCAGCAATGTCACAAGTTTCTTTAGCAAAATTCAACCTGCAGGTGTTATGCCTGTGAGTCACCCAGTGAGGTGGTCCTAGCCCCATATCAGCTGTCTTGTGCATGGGAAGGCTAGTGTTGCAACTAAATTGTATGATCGAGTATTTACAGATTATTGTTCAGCTAGCTGTTAGCTTTAGACAGAAATACCCAGAGATCAATTCTGTGTGACATGCAGTGCCAATGCTAACCATTTGGGTTTCTTAAACACAAAAGTTTTTTGGTTCCCCCACCTGAATGTAAATGACTAATAACTGAGTGTTTTTCAGTGCCTTTCTCCGTATTGGGTTGTGGGAAATTAAAGCTAAAATAGACGGAAGATTTGAAGTGGGGTTACAAAAAAGAAGCTACGATGAATTAAATTTAAGCATGCTCCTCCTATAAACTATCTGTTAGAATATATTTTGCTGTTTTCCCATACTGACCTTGTTCAATGCTAAAAACACCAGAAAGGTCTGACTTCTCAAAGGCAACTGATCCATATATCTTGATGATTTTTTTATTTTCTGAGGAAAATAAATGAGGAGGATGTTATTAAACTCAGAAAATCATCAAAACTTGCAAAACTTTTCCATCAAAATATTTATTGAACTTTTTCAAGTTCAATAAATATTTTAGATAAACATACAGTAACACTGCTGTTCAAAGTAAGTAAGTTTTGAAGCAGGACAAATGTAAGAAGCTCTGTGTGGGATTATTTCTTATGTCTATTTTTGAGTTCATCAGTTTTCATTTTTTCATTTGCACAAAGCAGTATGTTGTTTGAGTAGTGAATAACTGCATGTAAATTGATGATTTGCTATGTGTTTTTTGTCTACAACAGTAAAATAATTTTGGTGATTCATCCTGCTTACTGCACACCTCTCTGAGTGCTGCCTCAGTTCAACGGGGTCAAAAATCACACCGAGTAGGAGAAGAGGGAAGGCAGTAGGGAAAGGGAGACCACTTACCCGGTGGTCCCGATGAACAGAGTGTGATGTGGGTGGGCAGAGCAACAGCCTTGGTAGTGTGTATCTGACACAGGTGTTAGAAGTGACAGTCGTCTGTAGCTGTCTCTTTTGACCACATTTATTTCTACTACACTCTCCTTTGTTTTAATGATGTCAGCTTCATTTCATGCTCAACGTGACTTTGCTAGCTGTGATTCAGAAAGGCAGCTGAGAGCTGGGTTTGTCTTTGCAGGTTTGTAACAAAGATGTTTTGTGAAAGGCTGGAGTTTTCAATTTGATTTAAATAGTTGGTTTAAAATTATTTTTTAAACATTTTTGTTAGTGGTTGTTTTAATTACTATAGTTACTATAGTAACTGTAGCTACTATAGTAGCTACAGTTACTATAGTAACTATATACTACATACAGCTACTATAGTAACTATAGTTACAATTTTTTTGTTACTATAGTATTTCACTTCCGAGGTATTTCACTTCCAGTTTATTAAACATACCTTGTCAGCACCTGCTGAGACCCTCCTTTGCCTTCAAAGCTGTCTTTGTTCTCCGTGACACACATTGAACAAGGTGTCAACAATGTTCATCATAGCTTTTGGTCCACATTGACATTATGACATCAAACAGTTGTCTAAAGCTAAACTCCTGTTCAACACTGGCCAATGTCACTTTGTTAGATTGAGATGTGGTAACTGTGGAGGCAATCAGAGTACAGTAAATTCATTATGTTGAAAAAACCCATTTGAGTTAATATGACCTTGTGATATGTTACATTATCCTGCTGGACAGAGAGTCAGGATGGATCATTGTTCTCATAAGGGATGCACATAACTTGGTTGTAAGATGTGATTATTTGACCTACTGCTGCCTTTCCATCATCTTGAGCCACTCTGCCCATTCTCCTACTGCAGGCTTCAAAACATAATTTCTGTCCACAAAACTGCCACTCAGGATATCTTTTGCTTTTCAAATGGTTTTCTGTAAACCTTAGAGATGGTTGTGTGTAAAAGCAAGAGACACTCAAAGCCACTTAAGTCCACTTTTCTCCATTTCGTCATGTATGCTTTGAACGTAACAAAGTCTAGATGCCTACATGTACTGATATGCTGTGATGTGATTGGCTGGTTCACTATGTGACAGCATAACCCCAACCACAGACAAATTTTAAAAGATTCCACCAAAGTGAGCATTGCCAAGAGAAACATAGGCGCCTGGCCAGGTGTCGGGAGACGGAGTTAGTGGGGTGTTGTTGGGACAAAGAAAGCATTCTAGCCAACTTTGTGACTTTGTCGCTATAACTAGTGACTTTTCAGACCCTCTACAGGCTTCTTTTTTTAGAGTAAATGGAGACAGACTTGGCAATTAAAGAAAGATTCTGTGTTATTGGAGACTTTGGCCTCAACATGTGAAGTAGCAATCATTCTACAGGGACTATACTGAGTAAGTGTTGCCCCTTGCCTTTCCTAAGCACCGTAGTCAGTCTCACAGTCGTCCTGCAACAAACCTCCAGCAGTGATTTACACATGTGCAAATCTGAAATATGCTATTGAGCAATGCTCGCAATTGTCATTCCAGACTGGCCACGGAAGCATTTCTGACTTAGACGGAATGGGGACTGTGGCATAGACATCGACCAAGATGTGGCAATTGTATTCAACGGGGCAATTAAACTGCAGTTGCCACCCTTCGACCGTTGGCCAGGATTTGAACCCAGAACCTTCTTGCTGCAAGGCAACAGCACTACCAACTGTGCCACTGTGCAGCCCTGGGTCAAAACATTTCAGAATTAAACAAATTTACACAAAAATGTCACAGTTTGCCTAGTAACAGAAACCTGAAGTCCCAATTTTGACAGTCCATCGGCAAAATAAAGTTGATTTCGAATTGAATTACTTTTAGAGACAATTGATTAGGTATACCTTATAAAATGACCAGTGAGTGTATTATGACTTAGCTTTTACTGTTGGTTAAATTTGTCAGTGTATCTGTCTACACCTTATATTACCTTATATTCAAGCTGCTCCTCTGTTTTGATTCTCTTCAGTTTGGATTAGTCAGTGCTTCCTCTGCTTGGTTTAACTTTAGCTATAGTTATATAGTTAGAAGAGAAGGTCAATTATTCACATAACTGCTGCATCCCTTCAGCTCTGTCTTCTCTGGCTCTGTTTGGGTCCTTCCTCACTATCCTTAACTTAGTGACCACTCTTCTACCTTTAACAAATGCATCTGCTTCCCTCTAATGTTTGAGACTGTAGCAAACTGCTTCTATTATACTTGCTATACATAATATTGCCATCTTTGTAAATAAGACAAACCCAACATGAGAAAGTCAGATGACTGGCAGCATTTGCTCTGTGGCAAATGTTTTCTTTGGAAGGGTGTTCTAAGGTTAAGCTGCAAAGCAAAACAGCATCCATCTGGAGAGTATTAAAAAGATTTATCAGCTCGGATGTCCTTGATGCTCACAACGTATTGGGGTGTTTGATTGCCCATGTGCACCCTCTTGTTGTTTAAAAGTTTTCTAATCACCATGGTAACCACCTCACACAGAAAAAGAAGACTTAATAAAGTAGCAGTGCAAATCTATTAAAATTCAACAAAATATGTGTACTTACAATATAAAGACATCAAATTTCAGCCTATTTTGATCATCAAATTTCAGTGAAAGGATGAGATCTTCATTTGTAATTTAAGGACCGAGCAGCCCCCACAGCCCTGCATGAATAAACAGATATAAACAATGGCTGAATGGAAAGACCACACATTTATTAGAATCAATCACTTTTGTCACGTTCTCTTAAAGGAACATCACGATTCAATGTCATAGAATCAGGTAATCGCTACGGCCAATGTGCAATACTGTCCTCGTTTAAAACTAGTTTGTAAAATATCTTTATTGTCTAATGACATCTAGCAGGAAGACCAGCCAAATGATCAATGCAGTGAAGAAGGTATTAAAATGTTAGCTCAACTAAACTTTGCTGAAATATTGAAATAATTTCAGTCAGTTTTCATAGTTATACTGATATAGTGAATTATTTGCGCTATTCAATATATGACAACTTTGCAAAACAGCTTCAGGATATGCAGTCCATCCTGGAACACTCCTAACGCTGTCCCCTCACACGCACACACACACACACACACACACACACACACACACACACACACACACACACACACACACACACGCGCACACTTTAGAAAAGAATTTAAGTGATACTGAGCTATCTGAACTATGAGCAATAACTGGAGAAGTGGAAATATTGCTCCAGAGCTGTGAGTATGGGTGTGGGCTGTTGCTTTTGATTAAAAACGAGAAACGGCAAAAGCTCAGTGTCTGCAGCATCACCCTGATCCCAGCTCCTTTTTCTCCTGCTCACGCTGTTCTTTACACTGTTTTTCAAAATCAGGTTCTTTCAGTCACAATCCAGTTCTAACATACAAAACTAAAAGCTGCAACACTTGAGCCTTTAAATCAAACACGAAAAGATTAAACTGACTATAGATAATTATTTAAAGCCAAAAGACGTTGATGCAAGACAGAGTTTTAAAAAAATAAGCATAACTTAAACATTTAAAAATAAATTGCAAAACTACTAGTTTTGATTGTTGAATTTTCTAAGTTTGCCCTGTGATGGACTGCTTTGTTGATGCAGGAGCTTCAATGAATGTAAATGAAGAAACGAGACACAAGTAATAAAAATATGTCATAATACACTTAAACATATGAAAATGTCTTTTTGTTCTGTGTGGTTTTGGGCTCTTTAAATATCTACCTGGAGATATTAGTGGTTTGTTATATTAATCACATAAATACCCATAATTAGATGACTACTCATCTCCTTTTCCTGTTTTGGCACATCTTGACCTTTTTGGACCTTCATCCCTTCATTCGTTTCCCTTCTTTTCACTCGCTCTCTCTCTCTATTTCGTATTGCTCTTCCTGTGTCCTTCCTATATTGACATGTTGACCTTTTTGGACTTTCCTTTCCTGTTTCTTTCTCTGTATATGGTCTCATTACCTCCTTTTGGCCATCACCTTTAACTTCTTTCCTGCTTCCTCCTCATTCTTTATCTCCATCTTGTTCCTTTTTTCTTCTTTCCCTGGCCTTCTCTCAATTGCTTTCTCTCCATTTCTCATTGTGTTTGCATCTTAGCCCATGCTGCCTCTCAGGAGCCCGCTCTTCCTCCGTTCCCTTCTCTATTGATTGGTTCATTTAATAGTTCTATCACCAATAAGCATGAAGTTGACCTTTTAGGCTCAGCCATGATGAGGTGTGTCCGTGTGTGTGCATGGGCGTGTGTGTGTATTGGAGACTGTTAACCTCTAAAAGAATGTGTCAATATTGATGTGTGTGTGTGCGTGTGTGTGTGTGTGTGTGTGCGCGCGCGTGTGTGTGTGTGTGTGTGTGTGTGTGTGTGTGTGTGTGTGTGTGTGCCTGACCTTTGCAGACCTGGCTCTTGATGTTGCTTGTCAGATCATTTGCTGGGCACAGGAAAGCTCTGCTCTTAAACAGGACGACATGGCGGAGCTGGCTCTCTGACGCAAAGTGAATAATGCATAGATTGTGTTTTGTTCTGGGGAAATACATTTTGCTGTTTGATTCAGATGAAGTGTTACATTTTTCACAGTTGTAATTGAAATCTTTCGTGAATAGTTTTGCTACATGTCTGTTAACTCATACAGACGGTTTTATTCTGGAAGCGTTGGAGTTTTCATCAAAGCAGTTCAATTCATTTGTATCATGCAAATAAAGAAAGAAATCTATATCAAGTTATTTTATAGAAAGGATAAACAATTTAGTTTGTCATTGTATTTTTTTAATATGTTAGTCTGGATATGTCTTTTAAGAATTTCAATGTAATCTGCACATTTTTTTAAAAAAAGAATTGTGTTTGTAAATGAGAACTGGTTCTCAAATATTTATATCATGTTAAAAAAAGATCCTCACACATTTGACTGAAATAACATATTTTTTATTCAGTATTTCAATCCAAAACACTTCACTTAAACATTGTTCCTTTTGGATCTGGTGTTGTGTGAGATGACATGAAAGCACAATAACATTCTTAGTTGTACCAGTGCAGTTTTGGATAAAAATGTTATTTTTATTTTTATTTTATCGCTAGGTGTTTCTCCATAAACTCAACATTCCCTTGTGTTGAGTTTATTAGCGGTTTTCCTGTTTTTCACATTTTAGTTTGGACTCCTGTGTTGGTTTTGGTTTGTTGGTTTGTTGGACTTTCCTGTGGCACTCAACCCGGCTGTCCTTTCCAGTAGTTCAGGATATAATTCTGAACTTTAGGAACCTCTGAACCTCCCAGGCAGCCTGCTTCCTCACGTCGCTTCCAGATTGATGGGTTTAACATTCTACTGATTTAAATATTGTGTCACCCACAGTGGATGACTGTGTCCACTCCTTTCTTTGTGTCAGTGAGGTTTTTTTTTTATCCCTCCACCAGCATCTTGCTGTAATTTATTATTTCCACTGGAGGCATGTGATCCCCACCTGGCACTTAACCTCCTACTGCACTCAAAGTAGATGTAGACAAAGAATCGAGGGATGGATTTAGAATTCCGATAATGTTTTTTTATTATCATTATTTTTTTAAGTTTTTTTTTGGCTTTAGTGGCCTTTATTTGAAAGTGCTAAGACAGGAAAGTAGGTAATGAGAGAGAGAGAAGACATGCGTCAAAGGTCACCAGGCTGGGAATCGAACCTGCGACGGCCAAGTTGCGGACTAAGGCCTCATTATGTGGGTTGTGCTTAAACCCCTGCACCACAACAATTTCATTTGTTGGTTACCCGTTTAGTCATGGTCGTCTTAAGTTTTTATCATTTTGATCTGTTCTTCACTCTTGTGTTCCCTGTTCGCCTCAGTCACTTTTCACCACTGAAGCCCTGGAACTAAAAGCAGTTACTTCAAAATGTCTTGTAAATGTTATGAATAGGAGATATAGTTCTAGAATGGTTTTCTTCAGCTGTGTCCTCAGTGTTTTCTGCACATGCAGAGCCATGTTTAACACACACAGCCCTCTGCTGGCTGCAGAACATACAACAAGAGGTGAGGAGTGAACATCTGCTACGAATAATATTGAAGACCAAATTATCCAGATTGATAATTTGATTGAAGATTAGTTTGAGTTGTCTGTCTGGTGATTTTAACACATTTCAGCCCATTAAAGATGGAGTTGTGTGTCAGCTTTAATCAGGTTCTGAACAACCAGCAGCAGTTCAACGTCTCTGTAATGCTGCTGTGTTGATGGGACTGAATTCCTGCAGTCGGACTTGAGAGCACAACTGAAACTAAATGAGCTGAAAATGGTTGATTTCAGAAGACTTGTCCAAACACAAACATTCCAGTGTTTTGTTTTCACTAACTTTGCTCTTTCTCCCTCGATAATCAATTGTTATATTTTCTTTTCTTTTCCTCAAGCTTTTCCCTCATTCACACCTGAATTGGTTTCTTTTCTTCAATTTATCTTCTTCTCTCCTTTTGCTTTTAATCACACCCCTTCCCTGTTTCATGTTCTCTTTATGTCTTGATTCTTTATTTCTTATTTTTTCCCATATATCACCCTCTCTCCATTTTTCTTGTCCACCCCTCATTTCATTTACCCCCCAAACCCTCTTCACACACACACACCATCCCACCACTTTCTCTTATACACATAAACACACACAGTCTATTGTTCCATTAGTCATTAAGAGGCAAAGCACTAGACAGTAACATTTAAGCCAAGCATTCTGAATGGTTAAAAGATAGCCTCATCTGTTGTAATGTGAGTTTGTTTCTGTGTTATGTGTGTCTTGGTGTGCGTGCATGCGTGTGCGTGTGTGTGTGTGTGAGAGAGAGAGGGCGATCGATGCAGTAATCTACAGGAGGTGGAAAGCACAGGGAGCAGGCCATTCAGCAGTGCTCACTAATCAATTGCAATTCTTTCTTTTACTGTCTTAATGCCCAGATTTAGACATTGTTGTGTGTATGTGTGTTTGTGTGGGTATGTATTTGTCTTTTTTTCTCCTCTTTTTATTGTCTGTGGTCCGGCATTTAGGCCTGTATGGTGTGTGTTGGTGTGTGTGAGGTTTGAACACCATGGTCCATTAAAAGCATTTCCTGTCTGTTCTCTGATGCGATGCAGAATTCCACTACAAAGTGAGCACCGGTTCTGCTGATAACTCTCTCTGTCCTCCAGTTCTTCTGAAACTAGGATACTGGGATCGTAGAGAAACTGTTTGGTTGCCAGTCTTGCAGTGAGCTATGTCTGTTAAAACACTGCTCAGCCAATCAGACGCCCCAAAAGGGTTGTGGTTCGGTAGTTAGTAGATAATTGTAAAAAAAGACAGCACTGAACTCATTGTTCTGGTCCTGACAAAGATAGAATTTATGCTTCTGCATTTCTTGATTTACATGAACATGTCAGAGGATGATGGCATGGATTTCCAGGAGCATTGCAACATATACTTTTTACTTCTGTAAGGCTGCATACACATGTCCACCCCTCCCTCTTGAAATGCCAGTTTTTTCTGGTGCAAAAACATTAAACCATTATAAATTACATCCAACATTTTCCACATACAATAAAATTTAAAATGTGCAGTTCTGTCCAGTTCAAAATCAAACATGATAGAAGATGAAAATTAATACATAAGAGTTGAAAAACCCTGGATTCATAAAGGTACACCATTAAGCTAAAACGTGTACTGGATTTATGAACTATGAATAATATTCAGCTGAGAAGGATTTTCAAAACTTCTTGTCTTTTAAAAAGAGAGAAAATATTGAGATGAACTTAGAGAGCTGAACTTCATTTAGGGTTCATCACATTCACTGTGCATGGTAGCATGCATTTCACAATAAAAGTAAAATTACATTTGAAAATATTTGATATTGTTTTTATGTCACAAACAGCTGGCCCCCGTAGCAGGAGTCTGGATTGAATTCAGCATCATTAAAAATGCTGCATTAACCCTGAAAAGCAACTAAATGATGCTATGCTTCATGATATCCTGGTTTCTTCTAGATTCTGATGACTGTCAGCAGGAAGAATCTCCTCTAGCAGTCTGTATTACAACAACTCTGCTGAGGCCTCTGACGGAAGACAATCTGTCTTCCGTCATACTTGTATGCTTAGCTATAAACTAAGCATGTGACTACTACTACCACTACCAAAAATAATAGTACACCTATTATTAAAATAGCATTCATGAAGAAGGAAAACAGACATCTGAGTCCACTGCAGTTCAATAACTCCAGCCTCTACTTATGCTTGCTGTTTAACTGTGACGGATTGGCGAATCATAATTGTTTTTTTTTTGTTTTTTTTTATACTGTTACATTTTTCAGTATAAAAAACAACACAGAAACTATTTTTGATTAAAAAAAGATAATTTGTCTTTATTTTTATATATTAGTATTTACAAAGGAGACTATGTGTCATATGCTCAAAATCTATTTTTTTAGATTTTGACCATTTGATGCAATCAAAACATTAACTCTGATTTGACTGAATATTGAAACATTACTTTGCAGTTTTAAACCAAAAGTGAATACACTTGAATGTCCCTGTGTCTAATATGCCTTTGTTTTCTTGAAATTGTTTCTATAGTTCTGAAATATCTCTCTCTGAGAATGAAGCAGTAAATGGTCGGTCAAATTAGAAGAACAATATAAACAGAAGGAAATGGGAGCGGCTGCAGAAAACAGATCCTCTGACGGCTCTGCTAACCTGCCAAGCTGCTGTCAGACAGACAAAACGCATCAAAGCACTCTGCCCCGACACACACAGAAAGGAAATATAGAATCAAAATTGCAATTACCTGCTGAATTTCTAAAAGGTAAACAAATCTGTGAACAAAAGACCCCCTTCACCCCAGCTCACTTGCTTCCTTGTTACACACACACACACCCTCGCAAACAGTGAGAGCAGCATTAGTGTTCTAGTTAGCATGCTGAAATGAATACAGTTAGATCCAAAGCAATTTCCTCTTATTTATCTTACCAGCCCCGCATAAATAAAGGCAAGGGCATCCTGGCAATTAGCATAATTACTATGAGGCGGTCAGACCCTCTGTGATTTCATAAAGAGAGAGAGAGAGAGACACACACACACACACATATACACACGCGCTCGGAGGGACCGCTGCCACAGGGTGTGTGATTGTATATACTGGTGTGAGACAGAAAGAAAAGAGTAAAAGAGATAGAGACTATGTGTTTGTCTGTGTTTGTGTCATAGTGGTATTTTTTAAGTTTGTGGTGTGTGTGTAACTTATTCTATGGCTATTGGTTCCGTCTGCTGCATGTGTGTGAGTTTTGAATCCGTTTATTTCACTGTATGTCTGTGCGTGCGTGCGTGCGTCCACGTTTGTTTGTAATACCTTGTGGGGACGATTTTCCTGACATATACTACGTTGTGGGGACCAATTGCTCCGGAGCCTGGTCCCCACAAGGGGAAATCCTGTTTTTGGGTCAGGGGTCAGAGTTAGGGCTAAGGTATAAATTGAGTTTTGGTTAGGGTTAGGGTTAGGTATGTGATGGTTAGGGTTAGGAAAAGGGTAAATGTAAGGTTTAGGCTGTAGAAATAAATGGAAGTCAATGGAAAGTCCCCACTAAAATAGCAACACAAACGTGTGTGTGTGTGTGTGTGTGTGTGTGTGTGAATATGATTTGTCCTTGATCTGCTTGCTTCCTACACACTGCATGCCAGTTCATTATAAGACTGGGGTTCACACTCTGCTATATAGGTGTAATTGAAAATAAAATGACATGGACAGCGCATACATTCACATGCAGTCATGTGTGCTGACCACTGAACACTCAAATCAGAAATCCCCATGCGTATGTTTTATAAATATGCAAATCAAAGTGAAGTCAACAAAGAAAAGAGAAAAAATATCTCTGCACAGACTGAGGTCAGCAGACATGGGGTCTGTGTTTTCTTGTTTCTATGTGCTCTATAAGCAAAACTTACTTTTTGAATATCACCTCCACACACACACACACACACCCACGCACGCACGCACACACAGACTCTCCCAGAACTCTTCTGACTGTGAGCACATGCTTATAACACACACGTGTATAAGGACTTAACAAACACCTTTACTTAACTTTTCCTAAAATCTCGATTGAAACTCTAAAATTGTCACTAAAACCACAAAATGATTTTTACATTATCATAAAAATATTTGGTCAGGATTTCCTTGAAAAAGTCGTTTTTAACCTCAATGCAATTTTTTTTTATAATTTAGGACTAGAGTGTGTGTCTTGTCCCCTCTCCGTGTCATGTTACCAACTCACTCTTCAGACCTGTCTAGGAATTCGACTTTTTCACAAAGGCAAACTAATCTAGTAAACTTTTCTGGTGTTTTGAGAGACGTTGATGTGAAAGTATGGATCCTTTTCACTCCTGTTATTGAGTGAATCACTAACAGGCAGCCAAGTCTGTCCCAGCTGCAGTCAGAGATGTTTACGGCTTCATAGTCAGACTGGCCTTTATCATGTTTTTATGGACTTCTTTTCTATCTTTTCCAGTTGATTTTAAATTGCTATTGTAGATATGTTAAGAAATATATTATTAGAAATGTTTAGTTTTCTTGCCAGTTTCTGTCCTGGCAAGACAGGGGGAGGGGGGGGGGGCACAATTAATGACTAAAAAAGAAAATAAGATTTTACTGAACAAACATCAGTTGGGTGGATTTCCCCCTCACTGTTTGCCTCTTCAACAGACTTTTCTCTTTTCTGCTGTTTTGTTACATTTACATACATAGTAAATTTGGTGATGTCTTCCAAAACCTTTTAGGGCGGCTAATAGTTACTTTCTTTAGTGAGGAGTTGAAAGTGAGGTTGACAGTATGCACATGCTTGCTTTTTCTTTTTTGTATTTTCACCAGTTCAGTGCATCTGTGTGAAAGAGTAGGCAAAATGTTTTTGGTTGTTTTTTTATTCATTACGTATATAAGCCTCTCTTGTAGCTTTCTGCTTTGGAACTGTTTTCAAGTAAAAGTGTGGTGACAAAAACATGTGCAGTATCAGTTTGATGCAGTATTTCACAAGTGATTGTCTCTATAAAATAAGGAAGATTGGCATGTATGTGTGTTATATGCATCTGTAGCACACTTGAATAAAGCTGTTTCTTTGATGAAAGCTGTTTATCCTGCAGATAGTTGGCCTGTTTTATCTATGTCTTTGTGCAACTTGCAGCCCTTCACTGAACTTCCAGGACCCTGGTGACCTTTTGCAGAAAAAATGAATATGAACCAAAAAAAGGGAAAACCACAACAGAACTGAAGACGGTGTTTTGTATGATATTTGGTGGGAGTTGTTGCTCTTTAAGGGAATATACGAGGCAACCTGGGCAACGTTATGTTTGCTTGCAGCACATCTATGACTGTGTGAAAGTGTGTGTTTACATCAGCATTATATCAGAATAGTTTAGACACACACACACACACACCATCACCTCTAAAATTGCTTTCCAATTCTAATTAATCTATGTTAATCCCTATGAAACTGGCAGATTTGCCTACCTTCACCTGGAGGCTCTTGTTGCTAAACCTGGACCTCAATCAGACAAGCCGAAACACCAGAACAGAAGGGAAAACACTTGCTGGGATTATCTACACATGTCAGTCTTTCTATGTGGTTTGCTGTGCCCCATTTAACCCATGACCAGCGGCAGCTTAATAGCAAAACCTGAGGAAGTGTAAGGGTAGAAGAAGCATTTCCTGTGTATGCTCGTATTTTCTTCACATGTAAGGTCATGAGAAGAGACTTTTTGAATTTTTGGAAAAACTAAGAATCCATGTGTTTTGTCTTTGTGTTCAAGGATGTGTGATCAATGTAAAATATTTTATCCAACACCAAGGGTGTAGGAACGAGTCTGTCATTGGGGGGGACGCATATCGGAAACCTGACAGATCAGTAAATAGCTTGAGCAGAAATGTCAAACAATTATGCCATCAACACATCAGTAACGCGTTACTCTAATCTGACCCTTGTTTCAGTAACAAGTATTCTAACACGTTACTATTTACAATCCAATAATCAGATTAAAGTTATGCAGTATATGTTGTGTTCCGTGTTTCTGTATGTTTGTTTTTGAGTTTTCAGTGTTCAGTCCTGTTTTCCTGTGAGTCTCTGTCCTGTCCTCCCCGTTGATTGCTCCCCAGGTGTGTCTCGTTCCCTTGATTACCCCGTGTGTATTTAAACCCACTTGTTGTCTGTGTTCCTCGTCGGATCCTTGTCTAAGTTCGTCGTGTGTATTGTCGTAAATCAGTGTCGTTTGTGTCACGTCTTGTGTTTCGCTCCAGTAGAACTGTGAAGTCCTGGATAGCGTTAGCTCTCGTTTTCAGTCCTGTGTGTTCAGTTGCTACCGGTATTTGGCTGTGTGCCTGTCTCTTTGCCGTGCTGCCTGTTTTGGACTGATTGAGCTCATCATTAAATTCATTATCTTCACCATAACCTGGGTTCTCTGCGTCTCTCCTCACCACCACCAACCACACCTCATGAGAGAAGGATCCGACCACGACCGGTGAGGCTCGCAGTTTATCATCATGGACCCAGTAACCACTACAACTCCACCGCTCTTCCCATTCCTCAAATCAAAGGACATTCACAACATCGAGTTCGAGGAGGATTTCTGTTATCTGTTCAATCTGTTTCACAATGACCTGTTTATGCTGGATTTGGTTCACGAGCTCCACGAAGAGTTTCTCGCCAAGAAAGTATTCACCATACTTGTTCCCGTTCCGTCCCTCCGCACCATCCCTCCGTTGCCTCCAGCCGTCTGCCCGTCTCCAGCCACATCCGCCCGCCCGGCTCCAGTCGCTACAGTCCCCGTGGTGCTGGGGTTTGAAGGAGCCAGGTTGTCTCCGGGACGTCAGGCAGCACGGCTAGTGGCGTGGCCCGCCCCCGAGCTCCCCGAGCTTCCCGAGTCGGCTGCTGACGAGCAGCCCATTCCAGAGCTTCCCGAGCCCGCTGCTGACGAGCAGCCCGTTCCAGAGCTTCCCGAGTCGGCTGCTGACGAGCAGCCCGTTCCAGAGCTTCCCGAGCCCGCTGCTGACGAGCAGCCCGTTCCAGAGCTTCCCGAGCCCGCTGCTGACGAGCAGCCCGTTCCAGAGCTTCCCGAGCCCGCTGCTGACGAGCAGCCCGTTCCAGAGCTTCCCGAGCCCGCTGCTGACGAGCAGCCCGTTCCAGAGTTTCCCGAGCCCGCTGCCGGAGCGCAGCCCCCCGAGCTTCCAGAGCCCGCTGCCGGAGCGCAGCCCCCCGAGCTTCCAGAGCCCGCTGCCGGAGCGCAGCCCCCCGAGCTTCCAGAGCGTGCTCCGTCCGAGCCTCCTGCCGGCCGGCCCCTCTGCTGGCCGTCTAGGGCCTCCAGCCGGCCCCACGGGCCCGAGGGCCTCCTGCTGCGGCGCTGGCGGAGGAGACCGCCGGACCCGCCTCCACGTCTCTGCTTCCTGCGCCGGTGGAGGAGACCGCCGGACCCGCCTCCACGTCTCTGCTTCCTGCGCCGGCGGAGGAGACCGCCGGACCCGCCTCCACGTCTCTGCTTCCTGCGCCGCAGGCGCCGCCCACCGCGGCCCAAGCTCCGCCTCCTGTGCCGTGGGCAGCACCCGGACTAGTTTTCCTGTTTTTGGACAGTTTCTGGACTCTAGCCCTCCTGCCATCGCCCCTCCGCCCACCCTGCTGGGTTGTTTTTGGTTTTGGCTTTTTCTGTTTGGGCGTCTGGTAGCCGCCCCTTGAGAGGGGGGTACTGTTATGTTCCGTGTTTCTGTATGTTTGTTTTTGAGTTTTCTGTGTTCAGTCCTGTTTTCCTGTGAGTCTCTGTCCTGTCCTCCCCGTTGATTGCTCCCCAGGTGTGTCTCGTTCCCTTGATTACCCCGTGTGTATTTAAACCCACTTGTTGTCTGTGTTCCTCGTCGGATCCTTGTCTAAGTTCATCGTGTGTATTGTCGTAAGTCAGTGTCGTTTGTGTCACGTCTTGTGTTTCGCTCCAGTAGAACTGTGAAGTCCTGGATAGCATTAGCTCTCGTTTTCAGTCCTGTGTGTTCAGTTGCTACCGGTATTTGGCTGTGTGCCTGTCTCTTTGCCGTGCTGCCTGTTTTGGACTGATTGAGCTCATCATTAAATTCATTATCTTCACCATAACCTGGGTTCTCTGCGTCTCTCCTCACCACCACCAACCACACCTCATGAGAGTATAATGACTGTCATTCCAGGATGAACACTCACTTTAGCATTTGCCTCAAAACTAGCAATCTACATACTCTGGTAGCACAGAGCCGACCAGATTCTGATGTATCTTATTGGTCAAAATGCATTGATATAAATTGACTGGCAATTGAACAGGTTCTACTTATTTCTAAAACCAAAGTAGAAAACAACAGTTTTAAACTCAATACAGCAATTTGACCAACAAAATAAAATCTAAAAAAACAAGTTTTGTTCTTCTTGAACATCTCTCTACATCAGTGCAACAGTTTGATCTACAAAATAAACAAAAAATATACTTTTCATGTCTAACAGACACCTTAGCTCCTCACTGTTAACTCAGTCTCACTTTCCAGCCCTGCATTCAGTAACTTACCAAAGAAGAGCCATAAAAACACTGAGGCAAAAAGACTAAATGTTTTTTTTCTCCTGTCATTTTCAGCCGCAAACATTTAACTAAAATATCTACGGATATGTGTTTCTGTCTCTGCCTCCCTCTGACTTCCTGCAGCCTGATGTTCCTGCATAGATTCATGTATTTACAACAGACACTACAGTGATGTACAGTGTCAGAATGTGAACTAAATATAAAAAGTATATTTTTATCATACAGAATGAGAATTTAAACTTAATTTTCAGATGTATACATTATTATACATCTCAACTCTATTTACTGTGTAGCAAAAATTTTCACTAATTTATTTTTAAACCTCTCCTCAAGCACTTTTCTTATTGTCTTCTAACCATTAACCTTATGGTGTGGAAATAATGAAAAAATATTGAAACGTTGAAAGAAATCAACCTGACATCAGTCTCCTCCTGTTCTCCTTTCTGGTTCTATTATAATTAATATAATTTTTATATCTTCACACCCTGAAACGTCAACTGTCTTCCCTGACCTGCTCCTCTCATAATAAAATAGTTTAGTTTATTTAAAAATTAAAAACAGTTAATACATATTTCAATAAACTAAATGAAGACCTCACCAGAGCTTCTTCACCTTTCTTCAACATCATTCTAGCACTGCTGTTCTCCTAAATATATAATATAATATAATATAATATAATATAATATAATATATAAACACATGGTAAGTGGTCGAGTATGATCAGGTGTTGCTCAGTTTGCTGCTGTTTCAGTCTAAATCATTGTGACTAGACTAGCTAACTGTTAAAGTTAGTGGTAAAATTTTGGACATGTGACTATTCCAGAATTTAAACAGCTAAACCAAAAAGATTTAGTTCTATATATGAAAGTAAACTGACAACAAGATGTTATAAACGAGCGATATTCATAGCAACATTCCTGACAGATTGTTTACCTATGAGGGGCCGTTTAGGACAAAATTTACGTTTTGTCTCTTACACACTACCAAAAACTCTCACATACTCAAAAAATACTCAAATTTCGTATACACACACTACTAAAATGTCACACACATACAAACGTTAACTTTCTCGCTCACATACACACAGACGTTTATCTCTCACATACACAAGACTAAAGTTGAACACACACACACAGTACTAAGACTCGTTTTTTTGAATGTGTGAGAGTTGTCACGGAAGAGGTGGGGCATAATTTTTGGATCAAACTGCGCATGCGTAGATCCTAAACTATAAGTTTCGATTGTTGACTCACTGTATGTTCTATTACTTAGTATATTTGTGCTTTTAAAAATATATAAATGTATTGAAACTATCTTTCAATAGCTACCTTATATTAAACTATGTTAAGGACAAATGTCAAACATAGTGCAAATATTTTGAAAACAAAGTAAAAGATCTTGCAGGTATATTAATCTCCTTCCTCCTTCATCAGAAATGAAAAATTATAAATGCACACTATGTGTTGGGAACCTGTGTTTGTTGACTGACATTTATTTGTCAGGCTTGCGAGACAAAAGCTGAAAAAAGATCGATTTTCTTCGCTTTCAAAATAACACAAAACAGCGAAAAAAGACCTCCACACCAGACCTCGTTTATTTATGTATGTATTTTTATTTTGATAGCTGCCGATTAAACTGAAAGTTACACATTGACATGATCATATGAGTAGTTTTTACCGAGAAATCGATCGGAAGCGCCGTGAAAATGGTCAGATTCACCGGATCCACGTCTCTGGCTGCAATGCGCGCTCCCGTCACAGGGGGAACAGATTTTCACGGGGGAACAGAATTTCTCACCTCTTAATAATTCCTGTAATGCTGGCACCCAGTGGACAGATTGTACTACAGCAATTTTGCTATTTTTAATCAATCAATCAGATTCATTTATTACTATAGCACATTTAATCTACAAGAAAGTTAAACGTTCTATATATATTTAAAAGCACAAATATGTGTGTGAGAGACAAAACGTAATTTTTTTGAGTGTACGTGGCTATTTTTTTTAAGTATGTGAGAGTTTTTGTTAGTGTGTGAGAGACAAAACGTAAATTTTGTCCTAAACGGCCCCTCATATTTACCTCCTTCAAACGGAGTTTCTGACTCTGTCTGCTGCTGCCTTTACTCTGAGCCGTTCAGAAGGGGGAGGGGGAGGAAGCGCTCTGCTGAATGCGCTGCTATGCGCCTTCAAAATAAAAGCACGCGAGTGGAAGATTTTAAAATTCTTCGCAACTGCAGTGAAATTATTGGGGGGGACGAATGTGACTCTCTCCAATATTGGGGGGGACATGTCCCCCGCGTCCCCCCGCTTCCTACGCCCATGTCCAACACTATTCTAGTCTAGGTCTGAGGGCTGAGGTCTTTGGGTGTGTATTTGATATTTTCATTTTTATTTTCATTGAAGCTGTGCCATGACATATACAGAACAACAGCATTAGACACATTCTGGCCTGAAAGGGTCCACTTTACAATATGCCAATATGAAATGTGTGTGTGCGTGTGTGGGTGTGCATGCGTGGACATGGGTATGGGTGTGTGTGTGTGTGTGTGTGTGTGTGTGTGTGTGTGTGTGTGTGCGTGCGTGTGTGTGTGTGTGTGAAATGAGGTGCTGTAGTTGAGTGTTGCATCGTGAGTGTCACATGAATGCACCATTAGACATGCTGAGCCCTCTGAAGGCTGATCTGCCACAGATCGACTTTTCCAGTGGTAATAAAGAAAAATAAAAAACGACGATTACAAGTGAAGACAAAGTGAAAACAGTATTCCAAAGCTCAAAACAATTCAAATACCAAACAGAGTTTTAAAGTTCAGAGGTCTACACGTATGTAGAATCAACAGAGAAAGTAATTGAATAACTAAGTGACAACATATATTTTGCTGATTTGATTGATGCACAAAATAACCCAGAAGTGACCAAATACCCTGAAATAACACCAAAACAACAGGAAACTGACAGATGTGAATGTAAATAAGCTCATTTTTCTAGGTCAGTTTTCTGTGATCACTTTTGTTTAAAATCAAATTGAACCATTCTTAAGATTATCTGTTTTTTTTTTCCAATCATTTCATTTTATTCCCCTCAGTTCCTGAATCTCTCCCTCTTATGGTTTTCTTTAAAGGTTTTATTGGCTCTAGTGGCCTTTATTTGAGGCAGGAAAGTGGGTAATGACATTGACCACATGGCGAAGGTCATCAGGCCGGGACTTGAACCTGTGAGTCCCAGCTAACATGGACTGTCCTTAGGTGGACTGTCCTTTACCCCTGTGCACCGTGGCACCCTTTACCCCCTCATTTCCTCTCTCCCACTTATATCTTCCTAAATTAATCTCTCACTTTGGTAACACTTTATTTGAATGGGGTTGAATAAGACTGTCATGACACTGTCATAAACATGTCATAACACCTGTCATGAACATCAATAAGTCTACATGAACATTTATGACTGTTGTCATAAAGTGTCATTCGGTAAATTATGACACTTTTAATACAAAGTTGACATTATTCAAAATGTCTTTATTATGACAACTTGACATTTACCAGGAAATCATTACTGATCTAAATTTGTTATAAAAGTATTACTGATTGCACTTTAAAAATGAGGTAACTTTATGTTATTAAAGGTAAAGTTTAAACAGTAATGATTTCCTGGTTAATGTCAAGTTGTCATAACAAAGACATTTTGAATAATGTCAACTTTGTATTAAAAGTGTCATAATTTACTGAATGACGCTTTATGACAACAGTCATAAATATTCATGAAGGCTTATTCATGTTCATGACAGGTGTTATGTCATGTTTATGACAGTGTCATGTCAGTCTTATTCAACCCCCTTCAAATAAAGTGTTACCCTCACTTTTTATAAACTGGACTAAGACAGAGTGTCCAGATTTAAGGTCTCAGAAGTGCATTTAACTCTTGTCTCCGTCTGTGTTTTTCAGTCACTGGACGGTTTTGTATTTGCACTAAACAAGGAAGGACGTTTCCTCTACATCTCTGAGACTGTTTCCATTTACCTGGGATTGTCACAGGTAAGCCTCCCCACACGTCTGCTGACAAAATGAAAATAAAAGAAAAATTCCACTGAAAGTCATTTCGATCATAACTCTGACTTCTCCTTCTTTACATATTGTGTCTTTTTGATTGTTTTCCTCTTTTGATCTGTTTTGCATCTCTGTTATTCTTCCCTCTCCTCCTTGTGTCATTACCAAAGACAATTCCTAACAAATTAGGACTCATTTAAAATCTCATCAGCTCTGCAGACGGTTGTTGATTTCTGCAGTGAGAAACAATGCATATTTTACTGCTGGATTTGTGCGTGTGTGTGGGGTTTGTGTGCGTGTGTGTGTGCTTGTTGGGGTGTTGAGGTTGGAATAACAATAATTATTATTACTTCAGTTATTAAAAGTTATTAACAGAGCACATTCAAATTCACCCTCGATTTCATATGCAGGAAGCCAGCCTCCAGCAGTCTCATGACATTGCTAAAAGAGTCGGGAATTGTTTGATCCTCTTTGTCATGTTCAGAGCTTTTTTGTACATTGTCACGGTGATGGGAGACAGTTTAACTGCACCACTACGTTATTTGTCTCAGTATTCCTGCAAACAGATGTCCTGCAATCACCAGTCTGAGTTATTGATGCCATTTTAAACAACATGTGGTGATTCTGAACGTTCCACAGTCTCCACTGACTGATCTCTGCAAATAAGAGCTTCACAAAGCATTCCAGAGGGGAATTATTACTCCGACCTGGTGATATTACAAGACTGATGGGGTTTGAGAACTGACTCTAGAACAGCGTTTATGGATTCAACAGAAAACTGTGGTCATTTGCACAGATCTATGTGATGCAGTTCAGCAGTGAGGACTGCTCCCCTGCTCCATTAGAACTGACCTTGTTATTTATTCTAATACTGTAGATATTCTGATCAGGATGCTGAATACCTCCCGACTCGGTAAATTTTGCCCAGTGACCGTAGACAGGAAATTCTGATTGGCTAATGGCTAATTATTTCCCTTGCACTAAATGCTATAGCAATAAGGGAAGACCTTGAATCAAGTTCATTTTACTATGTCACTAAACAGAAAGGCATGTTGGATTTATTTTTAATTTGAAAATTGTAAAATGACTAGCCCCAATTTATAGAACCATGCATCTAATGTTCTACAAGAAAATCTTGAAAGAGGCCATGCAGCCATCAGATTGTGACTTTATGCTTCAGAGCATCAGAAGAAGAATAACCTGAAACACAAAAGCTAGCTCATCTCTGACTGGCTGAAGAGGTGATGGTATAAACTTGTGAAGAAGTGGACTTATTGAGAACGCTCATGTTGTTTCATCATGTTTAACATCATAAATGGTTATAAAGTAATTTGCTCTCTAATGGATTTGACATGTTATTTCTCTTATTAATTATGTTGAGGAAAGTTCTCAGAAACAAGGATTTTAGCAAAGTGCCAAATTGTTTAACAAACCAAGGATGAAGGTACACCCCCACACATCACCGTCTGCCTCTCCCTCCTCCACCCGTGAACTAATTCCCCCAACAAGATTGATTGATGATTTATATCAAATAATTGATTAATTGTTAAATTGGGTCCCTTAAGCTTTTCTGCCATCGTCGCCTTGCTAGTTATCTTGTTCTTTCAGCTTTTATCAGCTGTTGAAGAAGTGCCACAGATTAAAAGAGTGAGAGAGCGGAAGGGCGATCGAGCCCGTCTTTGCCATGAACAAGTCCCATCCTTTAATCTAACATGTGTACACAAAGTTCCTCAACCTCCATCATCTTAATTGCTCTTCCTTCCTACTTTTCTCTTTTTAATCGCTGCTCTTTTTCCTTTTTTTACTTCATAAGAAGAAAAAATATATCACTAATTATTTCTCAGCTTTAATTAGATCTCACCGTGCAGAAAATGCCTCTGTGAGGGGGAGTCGGGGTTGAGGGATGGTGGATGGTGGATTTAAGCCTTTTGGCAAATTGACGACATCCAGAAATTTCTTGCTTGGTGGTCGATGCTGAACAAAAATCCTCAGGCACATTTCTGTGTAAAGAGGATTTGCTGGTTAAACTCGTTTCTTTGCTTTCTTGTCAGGGAGACGGTAGACGTGGCCGGCCAGTCAAACAGACTGTTAATAAAGACATTGAAAAGTGTGGATGTGCAATTAAACACGGCTGCTGCCTAACATGAAGGCCGTCTGTTCCATAATCCTGCTTCATGTTCATTTTTGTGTTCTTAACAAATACCTTTCCTTGATTCTTGAATTTTTATTGTTTGCAATAAAATATTGCAGCTTGCTCCTATCTTAGTGCAGTGAACATAAATGTGTCTTCCTTAAATAGACTACTTCCAAATTCATGCCATTTTACCACATGGAACAGAAACTCATGTAAACATGTTTTTTGTTGGGATCCAGGAGTTCAAACATACATGAGCTGCAGAATGTGCCTGTTTTACCGCCTGTTGACCAAACAGCACAGCATGATGTACACATATTTATGTATGTATAAATCCGTTCATGTTTCCTGGTGCTTGTATTTGTGGGACCAAGCATCACTTGCAGCTGCCCTCTCACTGGTCTAATTGAGATATGTGTGTGTGTGTATGTGTGTGTGTGTGAGTGTGCGTGCGTGCGTGCGTGTGTGCGCGCGTGTGTGTGTATGTGTATGGCTACAGCAGATGGCTGTGTGTCCTCTGCCTGATGGTCCAGAGGAAAATAATAACTGCATTGTCTCAGCCAGATCCAAATTAGTTTGCTGGATTGTCGCCCGTTACGCCCAAAGATGATTCGTAGCCAACTTCTCCTCATGCCAGGCTATTATATGTAGCAGCATGATGAGGCACACACACATTGGCCCTGCATGGATACCACACATGTGACATGGAAGACTGTTTCTGAAGGGTTGCTATGCATAAAGCAAGTGTTAAATGACCCTTTTTTTTTCTTTTTTGGATGAATTCTGTTAAAATGATTGTGAGTTAGGCTTCGTCCTTTTTAAATGCTCTTGTAAACTTAGGTACATGGTGGTCTTTCTTTAAGGTTGTTTAATGTTACTTTTACATGAATAGTTCAACATGTTCACAGTGAGATTCTGTTAAAAGGCTATCAGCAGTTAATATCTTTAAAAGCATAGTTAGGGACAGACACTGTGAGCTCCAGATCAATACTGTCACCTTCCTAACATAATTACCCAAGTTATGTTTTGCCAAAAGGATTTTTTTTTTTTTGCCTAAATCACTGTTGGCCATTATTTCATTATTTTAGGAAGATAACTATATGTAAAGTGTTTGGTGTTTGTCTTCAGTGATGTTTAGTTGGACCCGGAATGCAGGCAAGACAAAGCAGTATACTGATGATTAAGGATTTAATGCTGGAAAAATGGCAACATAGAATTATGACGAAACATGAACATAAAGGTAACTGGAGAGAGAATAGCACAAGAAATCAGCGAGGAACAATGAAAACCAGGAGCTTAAACACTGAGGAGGAGCAGAGAGTTTCTATAAAACCAGGTGAGTTAACACAGAATCACCACAAATAGCTACTACAACACAGTCTGACACTGGCACAAGGAAATAAACCAACTGGAACAAGATACAGGACACAACAAATGGGAAAGAAACCATACAGAATGGAAAGTCATCATATGGCAAGACCTAAACTACAATAATAAACAAAGAGAAGTTACCTCAATATGCCAACATGTTGATACTAAAACCCCTAAAATGATGAGAGCACAAAAACCCAAACTCCCACACTGGTGGATTACATCACTGCACTATAAAAATAATCAACAACATAATCATTTAGTTTAAATCTAGAATAGACGGTACTAAGGACTGACGCTACCAGCCCCTGGCCCCCAAACCCATCCAAGGACAAGTGGCCATAGTCCATGAATGGATAGCTTGTTAGCATGTGTGTTACACAGAAAGATCATTAGTGCAGCACTGTCTTGTACTTAAATTTATCATGGAAATAATTATCACACTCTATTTAAATCATGACTCATGGCAACAGTGAAGCATCTTGAAAATGAACTTGATTTCTGATTACTGCTTCCTCCTTGAAAAAAATAACTTAGTTACTTTACAGATTACTTCATTTTAAAAGTAACAAAGTAAGGTTACCGGTTACTGACATTCAGCAGTCTCCAACGCCTCAACATAAAAATGATGAATAGAGCGAGTCAGTTGTGTTTAAGGACTGCTTTTCCTCTACTAGATCCTAACTTCTTTCTCTCTCTGCCTCCTAATGGTTTTACATCTTGGTCCAGCTTCTGTTGTTTTTAGGGGGAGGACCTGCTGCATTTTAGTCACATCTCTACACTGTGGGGCTTTTTCACGCTAGATAGTTAAAAGACTATTATTATACTCCCAGTACAGTACTAAAATATTTTATGCAGTCGTTTTATGTTGTTTTCATACTAAAAATACTAAAAAAAAATATTTACAGCTGACAGTAAAAAAGGTTTACTATAAATAATAATATTAGTTGATATAAGGCTAAAAATAATGTAAACAGAGACACAAAACAGCTTCATGATTATGAAGTCGACTGACTCGGTGTGAGAGATTGTTTAGATGCTCAGGAAATTTTTTTGAGTTAATTAGCTGTTTATGGTTTGACACCATATAATATGGGAGTTTCATGAGTTTCATTTTCTGAAATGACTGGCAGGAATATGCACTTTAACAAAGTAGTCTTAGTTTTTTTTTTACAAGAGCCAGTATAAAGAACTTATGAAAAGCTGCCATTAGCCATTAGCCATCAGCCATTAGTGATAGGGTTGAATGTTTGGATCTACAAACAGCTTTGTGTGAAACTCTGATGATAATAAACTATAATAGTCTAACCTTGGATTATCACCAGAATGAATCAGCTTTTTGTAAGAATGGGAGGTTATGTGTCTCTGTATATTCAAAAAAATACCACAGACTGTCAGCCTATGTTGGTCATCATCACATGATCATACAAAAGAGACAAAAATATAACAAAACCAAAGTCATATGGGATTATTGATATTTAGTTTAGTTTAGTTTGAAGAAAAGGACAAAAGGATTCATTTTCTTATCAACCATCAGAGTTTGAACCACGGTCACTTTCTCTTTTCATGTTGACTGTATTGAGATTACTTCTTTGCGCACATAATGTGTGTCCGTAGGTGTGTGTTTTGCGTGTGCGTGTGTCAGAAGTGTGAGGACAGATTTTCTTCTCTTTGTCATTTAAAGAGCCTCTGCAGTGTCCAGACCTACTACCACACTCACTTACACACACAGGCAAGGTCATTTTCCTCACATGCACCAATGCACATGAGGGTTATTGTGCTACGTCAGTGCACACACACACACACACACGCACACACACACACACACACACACACACACACACACACACACACACACACCTCCCCCCCACCACCCGCAACACACACATTAAAGCACGCAGACACATGAAAGGAAGGGTCATTGGAAGGGAGAGAGGGCCTGATCTCTGCTCTATTTCATTGCCATCCACATTCCCTCGGGGAGGCTGGGGACCATGCACTTATAAACACGCACACACACACTCACCATCTCTCACTTTCACTTCCTTTCCTTACAGTATTCCCTGTGGACTGTCGCTTGTCTGGAGGGTAACATGAATGAATTAGCATTAAACAGCTTGAACCGACTATTGGCCACTTCCTCCTGTTGGTCATCCATATGGGTGTCCACAAACTCACATCCAACTGACTTCTCAAAAACTACAGTTTAAAAGTTTTATAGATTGAACTTACTGAATCAGATAAGGATGACATCCAGTCCTAACTGACTGCTGAAGGTCCAGGAGATCTTTCCTCTGCACGCTCTACTTCTCATAAGGTTAGTAAAGTCTACTTTGCCCTGACAAACACCTCCAGGATCAAAAGCAGACATGCACCACTGCATATAAAGATCCAGCCAAATATTAGCATTCAATTGTAACATATAAATCTTTTTTTTTTTTCTGTGATGTATTTCAAGCTGTTTTTACCAGGTTGAAAATGGTAGTCTAAGAGCTTACTCTCACAAAGCTTCTCCTCAGAGCTGCATTCTCCAGCCGAGCCTCTGCCTCACAGAGCTGAGCTGACCTGTGACTCCCCCACTCAGCTCCTCCAGACTAGCGGCGGCAGCAATTAGCAAACACCTTTTGGATCTGCTGAGCCTGTCATACAAACTGCTTCTCAGTCAGTTGATCATAAGAATGATTGTAAATGGCATAAGGACTGTCAAACCATCAGCTTGGAGCAAAGTGTTATTCTATCCTTTTAGCTTTCCAGAGTTTCAGGAAGCTCTGATCATTCACGGAACTTCTTCAGATATGTCGACTGTGGAAACTGGGTCACACTGATCAAATTGTTTGAGTTTAGAGTCTTTTCCAAAAATCTACAGTCTTTTCTTTTTGTTTGTTTTATGCCTCAGTTTCTTAAACTTATTTACCTTGAACCCTGCAGGACCATGGCACTTCTCCCCCCGTGTTAACATTTTTTTTTTTTTTTAAGGTTTTGTTGGCTCTAGTTGCCTTTATTTGAAAGTAGTTTGGCAGGAAAGAGGGTAATGAGAGAGGGGGAAGAAGACATGCAGCAAATGTCACCAGGCCGGGAATCGAACCTGTGACCACCCCCACGAGGACCAAGGCCTCAATGCATGGGTTGTGTTTTGCCCCCGTGCCACCACAGCACCCCCCGTGTTAACATTTTATCAGGAGTGTGTCACTGTTTTCATTTCAACCTTTACTTCTGCCCTGATAGAGTGGGTCCTCATACTTCTTTGTGCATGAATCTGTATGACAGCAATGTGTGTATGAGCACACCGAGTCTAGACAGAGGGGTGTACAGACAGGTGCCATTGAAATGGATGAAGCTGCAC